>NC_045755.1:16952190-16993701 GCF_008692095.1 Etheostoma spectabile
GTGTGTGTGTGTGTGTGTGTGTGTGTGTGTGTGTGTGTGTGTGTGTGTGTTTTTGCAGGGAGAGTGGGTGTTATGTAAAGCCTCCAACCATTCAGGGTATTTAGGGGCAGATCACTAATAGCAGTGGATTTAAACAGGAGTGTAAGATGCAGGCTAAGATACTTCTGGAGCAAAGATGCAAAACCTTCAAAGTGCAATGTTTATGCTCCATACTCAAGGAAAGCTAATAGTGTCACACCATTTGTTGTCATTTCCTGCTTGGAGTTTCCAGCCAAGTAACAGTGTGTGTGTACAGCCTCATTTGAAACACCTCTGGATGGAAATGGAGGACTTGCACTGCAGACTTGTACAACACAAATGACTGTGCTTGAACTTCATGGAAGTTTGTGTCACACCTGAAACATGGCCGGACCGTGTCACACAGCAGGTGGAGGTGAGATACTTCAACACATTATGCAAATGAACAAAAGAAGAAGGTCGTATTTGGTCATATTTGAGAAAATGGAGAATTTATTCTAAAACCGAGAGGATTGTTGCCTCATTAAAGGAGGTACCTGTCTGCTGCTTTCCCCGGCAATTCTGGGGAATTTACTGTGTCTTTTTGAGAATAATGAGGTGAGGCACCGCCAAGCAGCCTACAGCAACTTTAATGGAGTTTTTTGTTTCTCACACAAGGCTCTCTGACCTCAATAAGAAAGACAACTCAAAAAATAAGTAGGGTTTGTGTTTTGGGAGGGAGTTTATTTTTCTTAGGCATCTACAACTGTCTTTGATACTAAGAAGCCTCTTAAAATACAAATATATATGTATTTTATTTAGCCACTCTTTCATTCATTCCACCTACCAATGCAACAAACAATTATTTTAATTTTTCATTAACCTGGCGATTTATTATCTTTGATGAATTTGGTCTATAAAATGTCAGAAGGTAGGGAAAGTGCCCATTGCAGTTTTCCTAAATGACAATGTGACGTCCAAACCAGAAATTTTTTCAATTATTATGATAGAAAATAACAAATTCTCACTTTCGAGAAGCTGAAACCAGGTCATTTAAGCCATTTTCCCTCTTCCAAAAGCCACATCATTGGCTTCTAGGCTGTATATTTACGGCCCATCTATGTATATCACATGCAGCCCCAGTGGATGAGGTCAGCCGTGAGACGCCAGAGCAGCCTTCCTGCCCACTGCTGTGGCTGGAAGTTTGACTTGTGCTATTCACATTCAGCCAAAATTGCCCTGAGTGGAAAAAAAAAAGGGCAAAAGAATGGCCGCGCCCTGAGAGGAGAGCTGCTGTATATGGACGGCTGGTCTTCCGGCTGACCCAGCTCCCTAATTGGATAGTGTTACATAAGATGGACTCCCCTAATGCACTTGAAGAAAAACACAGTAAGTGTGCATACAAGGATGCATAGTCCTTGAGTGTATGGAGTGGTGGACAGGATGATTTTCGGGATGCATTGGAAGAAGGGAGTATTGTGTTTTCCACACCAACTGATGAATTACACAAAACAACTGACAACACAAAAGCGTTACGTTATTAACAAGCATTGAGCCTGATTGCATCTCACTTTTCAGCAGTGATTCCCTCAGTGGGCAGTGGATGTTGTCCTGGCCAACAGCTGCAAGCTGCATTCTCCTTTTCAGCATTTCCGAGCGTTTTGCAGATAGACTCACAATAACTTCTTAAATAGCACTACTCTATAGTCTTAATGTTGTCTCTGAAACCAGTTCATTAGCTTCACCAGGATCGGCCTTGCAGCTACAGTCTGCTCAGCGCTGTGCCTCCTCTCCTTTATGTTTCATCTAATAAGAAGCCATCAGGGGAGTCATCACAGAGCTAATTTTGGTATAAGTTAGTGTGCTTTGTGGGTTGGAAAGCGCCTGGTGTTTAGCAAAAACAAGTTTTAGAAATCTATTGTTAAATCGGTTCAAATGAATGGCGCTTCTATTTAACAGTTCAAAAATATTTGATCTTTATCAATAGTTTCTTTTCGTATGTGCAAATATCCCTGTCATACAGTCGGAATACTTCATTCGGATTTTCAGCAGGTGTTGAGTCTGTAGTGTGCTGGAAAAGTGACATAATTATTAATTATTCTCAAACGAGGCTGCATGCATACTTAATATGGCTGATTGCCCATGTGCTCCCGCAATACACAAAGGAAATGAAGCTGCTCACAGCTGGGATAATAATGAAATAAAGTGTGGGGAAAGAGCTCCAGAAATATCTCGAAAAACAAACAGAAACACAGAAAACATAGAATCTTAAAACTTGCACAAACTGATTTTTTTGGGGCAGTGGAAACAATATTCTTCCTATATTATTAGAATTATTATGTATAGTTTATCCCAAACTAATTGGGTTGTTAAACTCTTGTAACTTCAAAAAGGCAAATGACAAAGTAAAAGAGACAGCCAAAAAATGGAACTATTGCCGTTGTCATGGTAATAATGCACTTAATCGTCTGTTTTTAAACCCTTGCTGTAGATCCTTCGGGTCTTCCTATTCCTACAGAGACACATCAAACAATGAGAGCTATGAGCAGGAAATGATAATACAGTGTTTTCTGCTGTTTATTTGTTATCATTTACCTTTGAACTAGCAGCCTTTAAAAAATTCCAAAATCCTTGAAACATTTTGGTAAAGCGGCTTCCATAGTGCAGGTGCTGGGGGGGGGATAAGATGCTTTTTAGGCTTTATTCTTTTGTGACTAAATACTTTTGTGAAAAGGCTCCGACTCCGAGGTATGGTGATAGAGCCCCATAAGTGTTCAATTACCTGGATGCTTGACTTTACAACAGCACCACATCTTAATCCGTTACACAACTTTAAAGTTGTCTCCACTCGCTGTAAAGTCAGTTGTGTGAGGATGAAAGTCTGCGGGTGACGCTGCTTGTGTCATAAATAAATAACAATAAAATAAAGTAGCCCAAGGGATTATAAAGTATGGGTGATATGTGAGGGTTTTTATTGCAGAAGGTTACATGTGTTTACTATTCCTGGCTCTGGTCCAACATGTGGAGAGCAGGCAACGGGGGAACCACTTCACTTAGTCATCATGACTCTGCAGACAGGAAGAAAACAAAAGGGGATTTTCCTGGTTACAAAGGAAGCATCACAAAAAAGAGACCGATCTGGAAAAATGTCTCAACTGAATGTTTTTCTTTTCTTTTTTTACTATGTAAATAAGGCTCGAATTTTAAGGCTGAACAGAAACGCTCAGTAAATGACAACAAAGGTGAGGTGCCTGCTCGAGCACTGCAGCAACATCCTTTTAGAGTCAAAGAGAAAGCAAGGCCTTAGAAATAGAGCGTATTATGGCACTGCAGTGGAAAGGAGATTAACTCCAATTGTTCCTTTTAGCATGTCTAAGCTGTCCTGATTTACTTTCAAATCAAATCATTCATTTTCAAATCATCGGCTAACACCTATAGCATGGAAAGTACCAGCAGTCCGGGTTTCTTGAGTTGCAGCATTAAAGGCAAATAGAGTACTGTACAGTACAGACCCGAGCCCTGCCTTTTACCCGGGAGTATTCAGTAAAAGAAAGCACAAAGCTTTGCCAGGCTCATTTATAAGGGCTCTACTTTTTGTTGGAATTATAGTGAATGAAATATGTCACACATTTTCATGCTCTTTTCATCTTGCAGCTACCAAAAGGGGAGGAAAATGACAATAATGGAAGGTTGTACAGTGCGACAGAGATGGCTGCCAAAGGGCACCTACATCATCAACTGAACTAAATAAACTGCTACCTTGATGAGCTTGAATGATGGACGGAGGCCTCCCCTGAGCCTCATCAAATCTCTGGGTTCAGAGGAACAAACTTAACAAATCAATGCAGATGTTATGTTCGCCGAATGTAAGCCTTTGTCTGTAGCTGGAAAATCCGTGGGGTGTTGGCCTATTAACCCTTTCCAACATTAGATATTCACTACTTTACGTTTATACATCCAAGGTGAAATACACACACACAAACATAAAACACACTCGACACAACACAGCATAAGATAGAAAATGTAATATAGACTTTCATCGCAAAATAAGTAAATAAATACACGAAGAAAAGAGCTAAGAGGTAACTGCGTCACTTAACTGTGTCAGTAAACATGGTTTCAACAAATTATTTTCCCCAAAAACCGAGTCAGAGCGCCTTCCAAATGAGTCAAAGAAAACATAATCATCGGCAAAGAGGGATATTTTTTTTCAATTCAAAAAGTAGCCCAGCCCGGTTGTAGACCTCTGAATCGCCGCCTAGGTATGCAGATAGGTCTTTAGTTGTGTTCATTGAAGGTCGGAAAAACAACCATCCAATCACAGCTTTGTGCCAGGGATTGAGAATCTGTATGTCTTTATTGTCAGGTGTTGTCATTATTACTGTCAAACTAATATACTTGTACTGCAGAATTCTGAACCTCATCTTAGTAAATGTGTAATATTTGCCAACTGAACAAATCTGGACAAACAGTAGTAGTATTATTTAATTTATTAAGAAGTGGTATTTTTTTTGTTTTGTCTCTACTTTCTCATCACTTTCCTTGGAAACAAACTTGTAGAAAGTAATTAGAACCATAAAAGCGTCAGTGTCGGTTATTATATCGGCTTGTTCATGCTGTTTGTGCTTCTGCTGCAAAATAAATATTAATAGCACTCATTACTTTCAAATTACTTTAAATTATTTTTCAAATTTTGACAGTCAGGGGCCAGCTGGCTAATGAATGGGGAAGGTTTTGCCCAGCAGACACACTCATACCTGAGATGAACGTATCTAGTAGAGACAAGACATATTGTTATAACAGCTACCTTTTCATGTGTATGCTAATCAACCCGGGCTATGCAGGAGGCGTTACAATCTTCCTGCTTTATTTAAAAAGAACCACAAAATCAATTTTTGGTCGCATTGGCTGGCTGCATGTGCCGTTTGAAATTATGTTCAGAGCAATTGAAACCTATTCCATGTTGGAAAAGCCAACAGAGACGGTGGGAGATGCATTTGGGTGAAAATGATCACAGTGAGGGGCTCTGTTAAACACAAGTGAGCCTCCGACAGCAGGAAAGATAATACAACAGGCCTAATAATCACAGCAGAATACAATAACAGTGTTGTGGGATTGAAATCTCCTTCTCGAGGTGTCATATTAGATCTAATAAAACGTGGCAATAAAATGTGGTTATTAAAAGCAATTCACCGTGGTGTTGGTGGGATTGGTTTCCCACTGAGCTCCTGAATGACTTTGGGTCATTCCGCTAACCATGTAATGTGTCAGTTAGACAATAACAGCTACCTTTCTGCACCCAGCTGATGAAATTGCACTTTTCATTCCTCTGACTGTTATGAATTCTTCTCTTTGCTTTCCTCATGGTGCATCCTCCCATGGTATGTGATGTAGAGCCCGAGGTATTCTGTTATTTTAGCTTAATATCGCTGCATGAGAGTCATTTTTGTGGGTTTATCACTACAACTACTGAGAAATTAGCAATGCCCTACACAACATATACGCACGAGTTTGTCCATCAGCATGTTTCCTGTTAGCGTTTCATTTAAACATCCTGCTGGAAGAAAAACAACTTGACACACTTCTTTTCTCCCTCTTGGTAACTCAGTAGGTGTGGGTAGTGAAGTGGTCCCCATGTTGGCCCACGATGCTTCACTGCACTTCTGCAGAGCCAGGTAACTAGGCAACAGCCCTGCTGGTTGGCGGAGGAGGGTTTGCAGAGGATGCTGCGGGAGGACTTTTGAGATCCTTCTATTGCGTCACTCTCATTCTATAAGCAGCTCAACGAGGGGCTTTTTGCTTCCAGCTGGGTCAAAACAGGGCAATTTAAATATGTGTGTGTGTTTGTGTGTCTGTGTGTGTATATGTATATATGTGTATATGTATATATGTGTGTGTGTATATATATATATATATATATATATATATATATATATATATATATAGAAGGAATATCCTCTCCCTGCAGTTGTAACAGAAATCTACTGGTAGCTTGATGGTTGTTTTCTTGGCTGTCCCAAACTCCCACCTTGACTCCCACAGAGTCGGGCTGCCTGCCATATGGTGCGGGACACGGTTGAAAAAGAAGTGCACCGAGGGAGCTTGTGCCTAGAACTGGGTCACTAAGATTGCTGGCGTATGATCAGGCACAACAAACCCACCTAAACTCACTTTTTCCTTTCTATATTCCACTTTTTCCCACTTTGAATAATGATTTAAATTCATAAGATTAAAAAAGCATTAAAGTTAGCTTATGTAATATCCAGATGGGGGTTTTCTAACAGCATAAGTCAATGCTTTTCTGAATAAATGATTGAGTTTAGTTTCCCCTCGGGATTGTTTACCATATGATGATTGCAGAGTAGGCGTAGTGTGCTCACCTTTATCTTTACCTAGCTATGTGTGGTTTTGCTTTAGTAATGCTATCAGGGTGAGACCGTGCATCTGTTTGTTTGTTAGTTTTAATAAAACTTAAGGGAAAGATTCATATCATCACAACGGTGTAGGGTTTACTGATTAGCTCTGGGGGGCACAACTATAGGTCAGAGTTATGAATTTTAATGTCGCCCCCACACACTGAAATAACTATGATCTGATGCATATATTCAACTGTCCTTCCCCTGCACATTTGCCTCCTGGATTATCAATGTACTGTACAACAAGTTTTTCACTGTCTCAAAAAAAAGGCAGTTCAATCTTTTTTATTTATGTTCTGGCTGCCACTCAGTGGGGCTGCATCCGGCGTCGCTGTGGTGACAAGTATACTTTTTATTTCTGCTTCACAGTTGCCTCTATGCGGCTCGGCTTGTGTGTTCCCCCGGCCTGTTTGTGTTTCAAAAGGTGTGTGCTCTGAGTTCCTGGTATTGTCTTCATGTTTAATTCATGCAGGAGTTCATGTATAAACCAGGCGGTCTTTGTCAGGTTGAGTCTTCCTCTTCCTCTTCCTCTGGCTGCCTGGAGCTGAAGCCACGGCAGGAAATCTGAACAGGCAGGTCAGTTTGATCAGAGATCTACCAGCTTCCAAACAGCCTGTCAGGATTTACAGAAGGCAGCCGTGGAAGTCGACCTGCAGTTTCCTCTGAATGACAAATAGACAGTTCATGACATATTTGCACAGCTTCAAAGCACGAAATCTGCCTCAAAGTTGTACTAACAAACTTTGCACTTTTGTGGCCTCAAGTGAGAGAGCTGTTTGATTTTATTCTTCTCCTTTTTCATGTGAGGTGAGAAACACTTGAGCCCAGGTTTTTGCCTCGGTGCCTCCTCTGATGTAGAGATGGAGATGAACTTAGAGATGATCTTGCTTGTACACGTAGTCGGGATCGTAGCCACAGGTCGAAGCTGGAACCGTTTGCTCTGTGTTTACTCTGAGTTGTGTTTACTCTGTGTTGCTCCTGATGTTGCGCCTTTGGAGTGGAAATGGGTGCGAGTGTTTATCTGACGAGCAAGTGGCACCTTGTACGGCAGCCTCGGCCACAGTGTATGAATGCATGTGAATGGTTCCTGTACTATGTAAAAGTGCTTTGAGTAGGCATTGAGACTAGAAAAGCGCTGTATAAGAACAGTCCATTTACAACCAAGCATGGGAGCTGATTTTGCTGATAAAGAACAGGGATATTGATGTACGTGCGGTACATCAATCCGTTTACATATAGTCTCTGCAGAGATAAACATAGTCCTTATAAATCCACCGGAATTTAAAATTACAACACAAAGAAAGCAGAAGGTAACGGGACATCCAAAATCTGAAAAGAGTGAAATCCGAAGGAATGTCGGGCAGAACGAGAGCAATCCCTGAACTGGAATGTCTTGGATATAGACTAGTCTACATATAATGGAAACTTTGGACAGAATGGACAGAAAATGTTTTCTCTTTAGAGGGTACATGGTTAAATAAATGAAAATATTTCACTAACATCATATTAGCGCGTGCTTTGTACATCTGTCCTTGCTCATACAGCTAAGCTCCGCCATAGAAAACAGTACCTAAACCCAGAGACAGATGAAGACAAATGGAGTCTCACTGCCCTTTTTTGATTGTTTTCTCTTTGTCAATTTAGAGATTCCACAGTTGACAGCCGACGCACCTGCTACTGTGCAGTCCTGATCTGCCATTTCTGCACAGTAATTGTCTCATTTTGTAGTAATGCCAGCAAACTAATCTGGGCTGATAGCAGCAGGACACCGCCACACAGACATAAGGTCTTATTTATTTAACTTGTTGATTTCACAGGAGAATGTCAGATATGGGTTGTAACATGGTATAACAGTGGTGGTGATGTCGCAGTGGATATTACACATGCCTTTGGTGTTGGAGATCTGGTTTTGATTCCCACTGCAATACATCAACCAATGTGTCCCTGAGTCAGACACTTAACCCCTAGTTGCTCCGGAGGTGTGCGACCTCTGATAAATAGCAATTGTTAGTCGCTTTGGATAAAAGCGCTAGCCAAGTGACATGTAATGTAATGTAACAGTGCTTCGGAAATAGTGAGGGCTCTTACCTTCGGGATGAATAAAGTATCTATCCTTCTTACCTGACACCTCCATTAAAAGGTGACAGCGGAGGTCAGAGGTGATATGTCTGTTTTTCCTTGGGCTGTAAAGACGCAGCTGACAGCATGCCCTGTCATGCCACTATACCCCTGGGCGGCACAGCAGTGACAGTAAGTGGCAGACGGAGATGGTGCCCTGATGTGACACCCGCTGGAGCTCTGACCCAGGTTCTTGGGTGGCCCCTGGCCTTCTCCACAAGTCAGCACCACCCGTCACCGTCTGCTGTCAGTAGAGTGCCTGACAGGCAAGTTGGCTCGTTGTTGCTCTTCGGGTCCTTGAGCCCATTCTTACTGCAGAGTTAGAATGCGGTCAGGTGGACTGCAGATAACAAAAGAGCATCCTTGAAGGTGAAGGTGTTGGAGCAGTGATCCCCAACCTTTTCAGCTTAAGCACCACATGAAACAAAGCTTTAGTGGATGTCTGGATGTCTACAGTGCCTGTTGTGAACAATCAGCATAAGAATATATTTGTCTTTTTAATTTGATAAAGTTTTATAATCTTAGGAGGTGAAATCTTCTGTATGCAGAACATTTATTGTTTTACAGGCTGTGAGCCTTGGGGCTACACTTTGTGGAGTAATGATGTATTTTTAAGTAAAAGAATGGTCAACTTTGCTTTTTTTTTTCTTTTTCTTTTTTTTTTAAATCATTCTAAAATGCTTTGTTGTTATCTTGAATAACAACCCGATAGTCTCTGCATCAACACCTGTACTGAGAACCAGGCCTCCAGGAGTCTTATTAGCCTTCATATGGGAGCAGACAGGCAGCGAGTCTGCTTCAAGGCTTCGTCAGAGCCCGACACTAAGCTCCTCATCTCCCCTTCTTCTGCCACCCATCAAGGATTTATCTCCTTTCGAACAGACAGCGAGCGGCATGTCAGCACTGCAAAGTCACGCAAGGGCAGCTGTCAGAGGAGTAACAGGGAGCTGGTGCAGTCAGATTTCAAAGCGTAATATTCATGCCAAATCATCTTCCTCTCTGCCTTCTATGCTAATCTGACATGTGATCCACACAGGGGGGGCTATTTTGTCTTCTTTTACTACATTCCCAGACCTTCCTCCCTCCTCCGGTGATAGCATGCTCAGCTAGTTCTCCTCCAAGGAGAGGTTGTACGGGGATGAACCAGATGCATCCAGCCTTCCTGCGGTATAATTACACCACCACAGCTCAACCGCGGTGGCAGCCGGATGCTCGGTGTGTCTAGTCTCACTTGGCTCTTGGTTCTCACTCTTAGAGAGTGTTAGGATGGGTTTGGGTAGAAGGGGGAGAGGCCCCGGGGGTTGTTACCTGATTCCTGAGGAGTGATACAGATAGACTCACTTTATGCTCTGCTTCAGCGAGTTTCACATATTTAACTTGCAGTAACTCAACTTTAAAGTAAGAATCTGTGGCTTCATATCAATAAATACATCATTAAATGGGCATGTTGCTGCTGTAGAGATATCAACCTCAGGCAGTTTGTAAAAGTTTTATATTTGCTGTTGCAAACATCAAGAGTCTAACAGAAATTTCCTTGAAAATAATGCATAGTTTGTGGCAAAACATCTGCACAACACTCAGTGTTAGAATGCTTTATTTGTTTGTCCTGTATCTGTACCTGGAAAATAAAGCCTGGGGAACATTTTGGGGGTTATATTTAAGCAACTCTCGGTTAAGGTTAGAAAAGACTACAAAACACTTTGACACCGTAGACGTAAACTGGGTTTGCATCCTTCATCCCACTCAATGTTAACTTGAGTTGTAGACCTGATAGTTGTCTTGATAATCTAGTATTGGATTTATTTAATAAGGCCTATGAATTAAAAGGACCTTCTCTCAAACTCTAGTAGCTCAAGTTTAAAGGTAAAATATTTAAGAATTTACAGTTGACATGTGAGTTGATTTAGAAAAACTTGTGTCTGGTTTAGGCTGCTAAAGCACTTGGTCATGTGTAAGAAAAGATTGTGGTTCTTGGTTAAATAATTCAAAAGTAAAAGTGAACTCAAAGCACAAGACGGGACATTTTATATTTATATGTGAAGATTGAATTCTTCTTTGTCATTTTGCCTTTATTGGACGCTGGACATACAGTAAATGAGTCCAGAGAGAGAAGGTTATGACATGCTGTAAATATATGGATATAGAGTATGACCAACACTACAATCTTTACCTAACCGTATCCAAGTGTTCAAGCAGCCTAAACATAAAAACATCTGCGGCACAAAAACCCCGGTCTCCCTGCACAATGTTCGCCCAACCGAAGCCACCAAAACCTTCTCCTTACGGAATGACTCATTATAGAGTAAAATAATCCAGATAGCAATTCACTTTCCTCCAAAAGTTTATTTGGCAAAGGAAATGAGTTGCATATAAAGGTTTTATGGAGGAGACCGACTTGACTAAAGAGCTAAATTGGCAAGCTACCATGAACTGTGATAACCACTGTGGTTAAAAAAAGAAAAACAAAAGAACATCATAAACTCAAACTCCATCAAAAAGATTTCCCATTATGGATCATTGTTTTTCGCAAAGTGAAATATCTTGCAGACAACAATGAGCACTGAGCAACAAATCTAACAACAAAATGTGATAAAGAACATTTATAATAGCACTTAAAGTTTGTAATTCTTGTACCTGAGACGCAGAAACCAACAAATGCGAATTGCTGCGGGTGCAGGGATATATTGATAGTACAAAGTAACATAACACAATCTGACATTCAGTATAATATGACATCAAGTCCACAAAATCAAATAAGCACTCCAAAGCAGCAATACAAAACACAACTGGTGCTGTATCTGGGGGCTCGAGTTGAGAATAATTGAACATAATTGAACCGGGAAAAACAGAGCACAGCGACTGTCTAAAACTTTTAGCAATATCATTGTGTTCCTCACCGTGGGAAGTGAGGCGTAATAATCCGACCACACCTGAGTCCCTGAAGACACATCAACCGTAACAGTGTGATGGTGTGGAGCCGGTGCCGCTGTGGTTTTCATGATTTGTTACTGGAGTCCGACGTGAAGCCTATAGACCAGGGGTCTCAAACTCAACTTACTTGGGGGCCGCTGAAAGTAGAGTCTGGGTTTGGCTGGGCCGCATCAAGTATCCAAAAAAACAACTATTTCCTCCAAACAGGGCGCGGAACTGCCGGTGCTTTAAGCCCCTAGATCTGATATGGTTGGTGAATTTCACAACAACAGACATCACATTGTCAAACCTCAGGCATTTGCCGCAACGAGTACTTAGCTAGCTTGACAACCGTTACGCCGCTGTCAGGAGACTACTACGGTAGCCCATAAGTGACAAGCACAATGACAAAAAGTTTCAGAACGCGCGGGCCGCACTAACACTTAACTTTGATGTCAAGTAGGGGGCCACAAAATATCATCCCGCGGGCCGCAATTGGCCCCCGGGCCGCGAGTTTGAGACCCATGCTATAGACAAAGGCGTTTTCTTTTCTTCTTTTTTTTGCCAGAGTGAACATACACTGCAAAAACATCCAGTTCAACCAGTCGTTTTGGTACAAATTGAATCATATTCTCAAACAGATACATTTCTTCAGATTTTTCTTTAATCAAATGTTGTTTGATCCTCTTTATCTGTGATCCTGATGTCACACTGAATCTTGAAACAAACTGGTGCAACTCTGAAATCATCTTTCTTCAATAGCAGAAAAATTAGTCTATTTCCTTCGCGTTCCACTTCCGTGATTGGTCCGGTGCGGCAGGAAATTCCGCCAGATGCCATTAAACCAGAGCACGTTTTCCTCCCATCTCCAGTGCTATGTGGTGTAGCCAGACTCTCCTTCAGCGCGCTTCGTCTGTCGGTCCACCACTTTGGTCCAGACTGAAATACATATCTACAACTGTTACATCAATTGGAAGTGATATAATAACTTTCTCAATTTTGAAACTCTAATGTTTCTTTGTAGCGTTTGTCTCTTTCTTCCTTGTAGTCCAGCCCTGACCTGAGCATGTCAAAGGAGACATCTGTCTCATTGGATGGCATTTAGTCCTTGATTTGCACTCATCAGACATGGTCGATTTTTGTTTGCCGTTTAATATTTTCCTTAGAGAAAATGTAATTTGTTTCCACCCATAAATATTCTACTTGATGGTTTACTTCATCTTCTACACCTGTTTTCAATTTAGATGGAAACACACACGAGACGGTAATGAGCTTGTTCAATGACTAATGAATTAAATTCTGTTATTTATCAGATGGTGCAGGCTGATTGCCACTTTAAGAAAAGTCTTCACAAGTTTTTTTTAATTTTCCATCAGCCAGTACATTGGTTTACTGTATGTAGTGCATATTTAATTTTGGCAGTCACTGTGTGTGTAACAGACTTGATCAGACCTGCTGTCAGCCGTGACTCTTCCTCAGGTGTCGGTGTCTCTTCGGGGTATAAAGCTGTTTGAATCTGTTTCGCTGAGACAGTAATTGTGGTAAATGCAGCCAGCTCATATTCATGCACTGAGGCATGCTTCGTCCCTCTGCCATTCCTCTAAAAAATGCAGACTCCTTTCTTTGCAGCATTTCCCAACCCTTTTTTCAAAATCTCAATTAAAATTAATTTTCCTGTCTCGTAAATCCATGTTGACTATTTGAACTTGTTGAACTTGAACCTGTAGATATCCCGCCTCTCATAGAATAATCGGTTGATTACTTTTCTAATTTAAATGGATTTTTCACAGAAGGCATTTTGCATTTTCACAGTAGGAAACGCACCGATAAATAATGACTGGATTCCATTTAGCTGCTACAGTTTCAGGGACCTACCACTGTGCATGCTGGCTCATAATGTTGTTTTAGTAACATCTGGGATTTCCGATGCTATGAAAAAGGTCAATTGTTACGACCATATGTCAGAAAATAGTAAAAATGACCCATCACAAGTTCCCAGAATCCCAAGGTGAAACCCTCAAAGTGTTTGTTTGGGTCAATAAACAATCCAAGACTCAAAGGAATTAAATTTGCAAAGACAAAAACAGAGAAAAGCAGCAGAAAAGCAGCCAAAAGTAAAAAAATAGTAAAAAAGTAAAAAGTATTTTAAATCTCTTGATAATGAAACATTGGCAGTTGCAGTGAAAATCACCCACTACAAGAGAATTTGGACTTAGCATTTATTTCAACAAACTATTTCCTATGAAATTAGAGAGAACTGCATCTTTAGTTTTATGGGTTTAACAAAACATTTGTGAAGATAATAATAGACTCCTTTTTTGGTGTAGTCAGCCCAACACTGTTTAAGTTATTCATATGTTATTTGCACATAATATAAGATGTCCATAATAAACACCAGAGGGACACACGGGGTAAAGAAACCACTGAGCTCAGAAAGTGCACATTCCTCGGCCTTGTCTGTCAGCTCGCTGTACGTGGTGCGTAGACATATGCTGACCATCTGGACAGGCCCAGGGATGTCGGAACATTGGGACTGGGCGATATTTGGGGACCCGAAGGTCGCGTTAACCCTCTCAGCGGCGAGGGAGGGAAGAGAGGACAGATGGCCGACTGTTAATCGAGCTAACGCCGGAGCAGTCGGCCTGGGAATGTGAGAATGGCTTCAGACTGGCTGACACATAGACACTGTCTCTCTCACACACACACACACACACACACACACACACACACACACACACACACACACACAGATGCACGCTTTTGCTCGTGCACACACACACACACACACACACACACTTCCAAGAAACATCCAGGTTTTACCAGAGAGATGTCATTAGAAAATAGAAGTGCAGGAGGTTTGATATTTTCTATGATGATGATGTGCGGCTCTACATGGCCCTTCATTCACATGGGAGCGCTTGTTTAAAAGATCAGGCTCTCTCTACAGGAAAGGTACATCATAGTGTACCTACTTTAGTTATTTTTGTCATGCCTCTCAGGCTCTCCGCTCTCGTATGACACACGTACAGTTTACAAAGATAAATCTGGGGGATTTAATGCTTGTAATGTGTAGAAAGATTTGGAAGCAATGGGTTTTTGGATTAAGACATTACTAAACAAGGCAAAAGTCGATCAGATCACAGACCCTAAGGGATGGAGCAGACATATTACAAGCCTTTGCGACCATTCAGACCCACTGCAGCAGTATGTTAACAGTAGAATCATCCTTACTTATTTCGCAAAGCACTTGATTGGCCAAGACAGTACATTGGTCAATGACATTGCATTGCAGAGAAAAGTTGAGCCAGGCTCAGACGTTTTTGTCAGACGTCTCTTTTGTTTTTTTGTTTGCCGGAGCCGGTCCCTTTCCTTCAGGCCAGAAAGAGACGATAAGTCCTCAAAAAGATAATCACAGTGAAGCTGAAAGATAATAACATGACTTCCTGGCTCTCTGTCTCTTTCCAATGCTCACAGCTTCCCCTTTACAGTCTCAACACATCAATCATTTGTATTCTCTCCGATTTCTTTTCAAATGCTGTATGTGTCTTCTTCTCTCTGCATCCTTCAGGTTCATTGTGGTTCGTCCCTTTTGTTCTCTCACACTCTCTTGATCATCTCTGTCGTGCTCTCCTTCTTTCATTGTGGGATCAGAGCCCTGCGGCTCCGCTGGGACGTGTGAACTCATCGGAGGCTGGCCGCCGGGCTTCGGCCAGTCACAGCTGTGTAACCTCAGCCACTTCCCAACCTTCCACGACTGGCCGCGATGCCTTGCAGCCCAGTGACCTGTGAGCACGCTGCATGGTCACATCAGCCATGTCGCCAACCTTAACATCAAGACTAAGTCATATCGCCCCCAAATATAGAGCTGCCAGTCCGAATCTGCTTGGATTTTTTCACTTGCGTCACAGCTATTGTCTCTGTTCAAAGGGGACTTTCATGCCTTGCTTTTGTAAATATCCCCCAGAAGAGAAGTGACTGCTGTAGTTAATACATACATAAGTGTATTTTTTACTGCCCAAAATGATCATATGTGGAAGAAATAGGGTTCATCAATGGGAAGCACCACAACCTTTATTATCTGGTGCTGCTTTCATAATGTAGCACATTTTCTATTATAGTCATTTCTTTTGGTTATAAAACCAAAATGGATTGTATATCCCATTTCGCAACCACACTGTTCATAAAACAGGTGACATGATGGAAGTTGAATTTGTATTTAACACCGTTACTAGTGTCCTATTTAAAATGTGTTAATGACTCAGGCTGATGTTTTATTATCCTTCCTTCAAAAAAGCCCCCAAAGTAATGACAGTTATTATGGCTGTTTTTTTTTCTGTCTCAACCATCAACCATCGGAGTACAACACAGCCAATAAAACATAATAACAAAAAAATCAAAAGGAGAAATAAGTATAGAAGTCTATCTCCTTCAAAACTGTAAATATGTCTTTTTTTAATGTGCCGTTTTCCAACAAGAATCATACAGTTTTCAACAGTTTCATAAGTCCAGGTAGTACTGGCGCGAGGCTTTTTACATCTTGGGGATTCATTCATTGAAGGCCTGCACATCCTCACAGGTGTTTTTAATCCTCTGCTTGATTAGACCTCCAGTCAGGTTGATGCTGGATGCAGCAATGCTGGAAATTACGTAACGAGAGGAGCTCTAATCAGGCATAAGTGAAAACACCTGGGTGGGTGGTCTGTTACCACGTTAACGTATGCGAGTTATTGTACCTTGTATACAGCCTTCATGTCAACATCCTGTAATTACACACTGTACTTTTTTTAAGATTATTTTTTGGGCTTTTTAGGCCTTTATTTGACAGGACAGAAGAAGACATGAAGGGAGAGAGAGGGGGGAATGACATACAGCAAAGGCCCACAGGTCGGAGTCAAACCCTGGCCCGCTGCGTCTAGGAGTCTATAAATGGGCGCCTGCTCTACCAACTGAGCTATCTGGGCGTCCCACATGGTACATGGCTATTCAAAAGTGTGTGAAAACCAGACAAATGTGGAAGCCTCACAGCCTAAGTCTGTCGTTCAAGGTAATTAAACCCACATTTAATGGATATAGGGTAAAATTGTTAATGTCAGACAATCAAGCCTCACACAGCCAGCTCTGTCTGCACATGGGTGTGTTGGGGCTTTATTTATTTTATTGCCAGTACACGGGGCTGGGGGCACTCAGTGTGAGGACTCTCGGGTAGTGTTTCAGATTTGTGCTGAAAGTAACGAGGACTTTCAAAATCATTAATGGCTTTTGTTGTTGCAGATGCAAAAAATGATCTATAAAAGCCTGTAAGGTTTATATATTACACAGCAAATCAATTTATTTTTTTTATCATTGTGGCGTTTGTTTCATTTCAGTTAATTTCTGGAAGGCTATGAAACATCATTATGATAATGATAAATTTAGCCATGTTTTCACCAAGCAGTTGAGTTCACATAAAACAGTTAATTTTCCATTTCCATTCTCAAACGTTGTGGATGGTACCAAAATAACCACTCCGTTCCTTCCCGTTTTTTGTGTCACCTCTGCTGTGGTACCAAGCACTCTGATCCGACACTAAAAGGTGGAGCTAGGAACACGGCAGTCCGCGATTGGTGCAGACATTCCTCTGCATCGGCAGTGAAGAAGGAATAAAATGAGAGCTTGACGGAGCAGTGAGGAATAAAAGACTTTTTCGCGCAGTTGCTAGTAGCCAAGGAGGACATAGAGGATGAAAAAATGGAGAGGTAGAGGTAATTATCGTCAGTCAAGTTTCTGCGCGGGAAGTCACCAAACGCCACAATCTTCTGAACATAGACATTCTGAGAAATACAGAGAGGATTGTGTGGAGCCGATAGTCATAATTAGCTTCGTAGCAACTCACTTGGCAACGGTTTGAATGTAACAGACGTTTATTAATATCAAAAACTTACACACTAATTCTTTAAACAAACAAACCGCTGTGAATGAAAGTGTGCTGTAGTTGATGTAGTCAGGAAAACTCTACAAAGTAGACCCTATATTTTTTTCCTGCGGTTTCCAAGGCTTAGATTGAAATTTGATGCTCAATAGTTTACATGTTAAAATGACTTAAGTTGCTCATATCGTTGTTACGTTCTTGCAGACGTCATCTCCAGGCTTCTGTAGCTTAAAGGATGAGAGGTGGGATAAAAACACTCCCAGGGGCTTTTGTGGGAGGGGGGGGGTACGTTTAACAGAAGTCGTGGATTGCTTGTTATCCTTGGAAAGCTCCCCTCCTTTTGGTTGTGTTGCAGCGTCAGCAATGCGGTGGCCCCTCTGCAGCCAGGAGAGGTTTAGGATCTTATTGAAAGGTACTTTGATATGGTCGCAGGGGAGGATCAAGCTCCAGCCCTCTGTGTAGGGGGAGACCTCAGAAGCCAGAGGCCAGTCCGTCTCTTTCTGCTGCCTCACACTGATTCTGCTTTCAATCAAAGAGCATTTTGGAAGATTGACCCAATCGATTGCGCTCCGTTTTGAAGGGAATTTTTGTGTGAGCTACACTAAGCGGTGCAGTGTGAGAACATGCTGCTGAACAGAGAACAGATCAGGTGTTGTACGGTAGCAGCATCATAATGCGAGGTCGTTACCCTTCCCGCAGGGCAGAGGATCCAAATGTCAGCCGCCGCACTTGCCAAATTAGAGACGTGTTCTATTTGGGTACACATGGCGACACGGGAGGGGCTGACGGGCTAGATAGCATCCATCCTCCTCTCTATACCTGTTACAAATTCCTTCAGGGAAAACCCACAGGAATGAGATTCTCCCACACTACTAAAAAAAAAAGTGATAAATGTTTGATCATATGCTGCCTTGAAGCTGACCTTTAAATACATGTATGTGCTATATATAGCTGTAATGTAATAGTGTGAGTACATAAACCCCAATGGCCGTCAGCATCTTTTGGGATGTTTTCCGAATGGAACAGTGTCTGAAAAAGCACCAGATGTGTTCTCTGCAGTCAGCAGGAGGTTCACACTCTGCATCGGTCTGTGTAATGCAAGTAAAAATCCTCTCAAAACACAGCATTATCGATCAGGTCAATCCGCTGAAATGCTGTTTGATTGAGAATGAAAGCACTGGGAGGATGCAGCAGAATGAGACAGACAGGCCGAACGAAAACAGTGTTGATCCTTTTAACGTGGCCGTACCACAGGACCTTGAGCGAGATGCTGAATCCATAAAGGGCTGGCACAGGTTTCATACTGTCCAGGCTTCTTGTCCAAACAAGCACAAACTTTAAAATGCTATTTCTCTGTAACATACAGTGTCCCCCTTTTGTTTCCCGTTAAATAGTTTGATTATTCCTGACTGATACAATTTAATACATTACAGCTAGGCTGTTTAATCAGCCATGGGGATAAATCGGCTCATAATGGCTTGTTGCGGATGGTACTGGTGTGTATGTCGTCCGGATCACTGACAAAATTGAAGAACTGAAATGCCAAACTAAAACTCCAGAGAGCACTGGCAAGTTACTCTTGGTTACAATACTTAAAAGAAAATATTTAGTTGAACTGTATCAGGATCTGTTGCTTAGCATAATCATAACTGTCGGCCAAAATGTCAGTAAAGGATTTCTTTTGAACTCCCGAATATCAGTATCAATAACACCCTCGGACATCTGGTATCCAGTAGTAGTTTTTTTTTTTATCTGGTTGCACCATCCCATCAAAGGAACAACATTTTGTATGTTGTTTTATCCACAGTTTAGAAAATTCAGTCTAAGGTATTTGGTATCTAAAATGGTGTCTAAACTTAAGCTCAGAGTCGTGTGGGTTTGACCAAAGGTGGGCTCCACAGCATGTGTTTGTAAGTCGATCGTTGTCTGAAAACTAATATTTCTGGAAACCATGTAATATTCACAGAAAAATAAGTCTGAGTTAAAGTTTGCCAAAAGCATTCTTAGTTATTATTTATGAAGAGATTAGGGGACAAAGATTTGTTCGTGCTGGCAACACAACAACAGAACCCTACAGCTGTCATCACATATTAATATAATATTGCTAAATTGCCACTTCAAACCAGTGAGAAGATGACAGACAAACCTCATGTGAAAGAACCAAAACTGTTCTTGTACAGAAGCACCACGTCCTTCACAGCAAGAATTTAATTGAGAAAATGGTGCTTTCCTGGCCTTTAAAATGTAAATGCAGCCTGGACTATAGGCGACTGTGGGATCCAAAGTAGTTTGTTTCCTTTTCATCCTTGCAGATGTTTGTCTTTCTCGGGCAAATGGTACGAGCTTGAAGCAGAATACAAATGGTACTATACTGTAGCTGGTGCTCGGACTGATTGAACCTACAAAGATGCACAGAAAGTTTAATTAAAACTTTATTCATATTGTGTCCCTATGCGTGGTTAAATTCACCGGAGTAAGATATTTTGGCTTTGTGTAAATATACTCTTCACTGTCACTTCATCTGTGCAAACCTTTGCCAGTTGATTTATCACTTAAATAATCAGCTTGGTGATATTTTACCTGACAGAGTTACTGATGTGCCTGTCCCTTTGACATATCTTAAAGCAACACAGAGGGTCGGTTAATTTAACGTTTGTCATGCAAATTGAAGAATATTTGTTTGATTTATGAGGTTTTATTTCTGTAACTCGACCTCCAACAAGCCGTACTGTAACTGTGTTTATCTCATCAAACCTTGATGCGATTGTTCTGTCGCTGTTTTCTGGTACAAAAGATGGCACAGTCATTCATAAAAAAAGTTCTAAAATGGTTTGATTGGCTTGCTTGTTTTGTTTTTTTTTTACCAGAGGAAACAGCGGCCAATGAGCAGCAGACCTATTTGATTCCTGTGTGTGGGGGGGAATTCATGTGTCTAGCGGGATCATTTCTTCATCTTGTATTTAGAAAGGCTGCTTACGAAAGGGAAAAGATGTTTTGTAGCTGATGGCTGACCTTTTTCATACTAATTTTTATATGATGTCAGTTGGACTGGATTATGCTGTTCAGTCATACTATAAAGGAGAATTAACTGTGGATATCAAAGTTTTATGCAAACACTATGGCGTGAATTTAACAGGAGTGAGTGAGAGGAAAACTAAATTAAATGTCCAAAAACTAAAATAAAATTTGGAGTATGTGCTAAGAAGTTTTACTCTATTTTTTGAATTTGTGAATAATAGAACTACATTGATGGGTAAAAGGTTTGGGTTTCGCTTCATTGTTTTCAGACCACTTAATGCTGACCCTCTGCTGATATTTATTTTGCGTCTGATTGCATTACGCTGCCTCTTCGCCCCCGGTGATTGGGATGAGTCAGACGAGTCCATTGAGAACACAGACTGAACCAGGCGATGCAGACCACTCATTTTGCATTTTGAATAAATAATATCCGCATAATGCAAGCAACAGACAAGACAGTGGTGTTGTTCAAGGCACAAAGAGAGGTTTTGTGCTGATTTTATTCACTAGCACAGTGCCCGTTCAAAATGGGCCTGTTTGGAACGGGCCAAACAGGAAATAGAAAACAGGAAAAACATACCACCACATTTACTTGACAGACAGGGCAGATTCAGAATTTACAAAATATCACAATTAAAATGTGGAGTAATCACAGACATTTGCCTTATGGACCGATGGCAGTGCGCCATGCGCCACCCAATCCGGCCCGTAATGAGAGCAATCAGCAAGTTCAGAGACGGACTCACAGAGACAGATTTGGCTGCGGAATGTGAGAGTGTGTGTGCAGAGAGAGAGACAGAGAGACAGAGGGAGAGGAAGAAAAGGTGGAAGGCAATGCACATACAGAGAGTTTTTCTTTAACTACATTTGACTGTTTTCTCTTTTTCAGCAGAGGTGTTAATTTCCAAATAGGTTTAGTAGCTTGACGGTTAGCATTAAAGAATGGATTTGGGGTATTTTGCAAACGGTAATGTTATTAGTGTCATAATTTCGCAGCACACTTACAACCGGACCCAGGGTGAGCACAGAGGGTGAGTCTGAGTGAGAAGGAAGAAGTGGTGAATTTACAGCACACAGCAACTTAATACGATATAGTGTCTATACGATCTAGTGTCAGCAAAAAATGCCTTTTGATTGAGATTCCTCTAAGGGAAATGATCCGAGTGAATTTAAACTGAGCTTTTATCGTGAGGGGTAGAAATCGTTATTTGTGAGTTTCCCCGTAGCGAAATGCAGAGGGAATTTAAGATCAACCTTTAATGTGGGGGGTAGACACGGAAGAACCAGCGTTATGGCAGCACTTTTTTTTCCCTCCACCTTTTTTCCGCAGTCTTTTAGTTTTATTCACAGTTTAAAATCCAATGCTGTCCACATTCCAAACCTCCAAGTTCATCGGGTACCCAGGAAACCAAGTGTAAAGTAGATTGGATGAACGGTTCATGAGACACACACAAACAAACACACACATGCAGAGGCTTCCCGATTTATTAGTTAGATGCAAGGAAATGGTCCTGTGCCCTCGATGGAGATTGTAAATATAGGAAGGCGTCTGGCATGCCACCTGCAATCCGTCTGCCTTGGCATGATAAAGATGCCCAAATGATGAAGGATTAGGCTCCTCATAATGCAGATCACTCTGCAACTAGATTAAGCAACAAAACAACCTGCAGAGACTGACTTACCATGTTCATGTTGTTTTTATTGTGTGTGAATTATGATGTTGAACATATGGATTCATCACAATAAATACCAAGGCCTCGGTTCCCTTCATTTGAAGGTGTTTCTGATGCACGGCTCACTCGCTGTGAATCCGGCACAGGACCAGAAAATTGTTTGGAAGGCCATCTGGTGCAACACCTTTCTCCCTGAAAACAATATGTCTTGTGATTGTTAATTGCAAAATCCATTTTATGTAGAGCTATAAGGGAGGCAAATTAATATTTGGGGTTTTAAAGTTTAGAGATCAAAGTTATCAAGGGAACTTCAACACTATATGCCATACAGTGCGTCAGTTGGTTTAAGTTTGCAGTAGTGTCGTTTTGGCAGACCTTCCTCCACAGCGGTGCGGAGGAGGGTCCGGTGAGTCCACACAGCATTCCAGGATGGGAGAAAAACGTGCTCTGGTTTATTGGAATTTCTCTAAACCAATCACAATCGTCTTGGGCGATGCTATGCGCCGTTCGGAGCAACTCTGCAAAATAGCCTCGGGAAGGAACTTGTTTGGGTGGAACGTGTACGTTCAAAGGTTGTATTAGTCGTGCAACAGAAAACTCTGATTGGACAGATAGTCTAGCTAGTTGTCTGGGTTTACCCTGCAGAGATCTGAGAGAACCATAGTCCTCGTAAATTGACCAGAGTTTAAAATTACAACACAAAGAAAGCCCAAGGTAACAGACATCTGGCCTAAATGAGGGACATGTGGCGGAATTTCCAACGGCAACTGAACGATTTCGGGAGAGGAACGTCGTGTTAGACTAAGATTGCAGTAACATGCAAAATTTCTAATTTTCACAACAAGTCGGGTTTCACAAAGTTCATGTTACCTTCCTGTAAGCCTAGCAACAGGTGGAAAGTAAGTAAGTGTACTTTGGAGGTACTTTACTGTCGTATTTCCATTTTATGCTACTTTCTACGTCTACTCCCCTATATTTCAAAGGGAAAATGAATACAAAGTTGTGTAGCAGAACTTTAACAATGATCTCACAAACCCTTAGATTTATGTGGTGAGCCCTTTGAAGGAGCTGAACCCTTCAATGGGAACCACTTTACAACGATTACAGTTCTTCAGAACAGGAAGGCACCTAGTAACATGTATAAACTCAGGGTATTTAGGATGGGATATGAAGTGCACCCTATGTTCTAATTATATTCTGAGAAATATCAGAATAAACTGGTAACAAAAAGCTAATTTCATTCAGGCTTTTCTGCTTGAAAATAGGTCAAGGGTGCACATTAAAGACTGCAGTGTTACAAATTGTCATGAAGAGAACGTGTGCAAACATGCAGAGAGAGGCAGAGGAAGACAATGTAAGTATTAATGTTAGTATTAAATGCAGCCGGTTTGCAGCGGATGAGCATACGCTGTCAAAACTCATACCAAGTAAACACGTTTTCATTACATGGCCGGATACTGTACATCTATTTGTTTTGATTTATTCATAAGGATGTGAGAGCCCGTCTTGTTATAACACTGGAGAAGAAGGGGACTTTTCACTGGAAACAAGTGAGATGGAAAAAAGTGGATCATTTGAATGCTAATGAACAGATTGAGATATGTTCAGGTTTGTTAGCGCAACTGAAGCTAAAACACGCATAAAGCCACGCCAGCTTATTACACAAAAGAAAACAGTTTGCTGAAAAATGGACTTTACTTTATTCTCTGTTCTGCGTCCATTTTAGAATATCTTATTTTGCGTTCACATCATATCGTACTGACTATAGTTACAACCAGCCATGTTAGACCTTCCTAGTTGTATTTCCCAGTCATATCCCGAGATATCAGGAGTTTCGTTACACCTACGATACATTCCACTTGGCGAAAAGAACAACAGTTCAGTCATTGTGCGTCTAGACTCTGACCTTGTTGCTCGCCACAAGGAAACAACAAGTTGAGCCCAGCAGGGATTGGGGAGTGATGATGATAACTTCCCCCCAAGGTGAACTTAGACTAAGAGCCAGCAGATGGATGCTGGGGTGGAGGTGGCGTGTTTGAATGCAAGTGACAGCAGAGTACGCAGAGCACCGAAGCCCTAAAGGTGGAGCTGTGGTTGTGTGCTTTCGCGAGTGGGTCCCTTATCAGTTTGACATTCCTGCCGATGGTTTTACGCTGTGGACAGTCGGTAGCGCCTTGGTGATAACGTCCAAAAAATACATAACAATAGTCCCCTCAAAGGCTAGCAAACATGGATTTAAACATTTCACAGCTTCAAAGATAAAAAGTTATGTTTACATATGTTTACGAAGAAGGAAATGCATTCAACATGTTTGTCAGGCCTCAACAATGCACACAATGCATTTAATTACAAAAAGACTTGACACGACACGTTAAGTTAAGTACACCATCATAATGAAAATGGTCTGTTGGACATACTGCATGTTGCAGTGAAAAGCCTTGTTCCAAAGTCCCCATCACTGGGAGTTAACATGTAAATAACATCCCAAAATAACACTGATACAATTGATTTAGTTAGTTTGAAAAAGAGACATACACTCTTTTGTACTTGGTTTTGCTTTGATACAAATATATAAAACAAAAGTTAATTTAGGCTTAATTTAAAGGCTTGCAATTGGGCTAACCATTTGGAATAATGTGTGAACACTCGTGTTGGGAGAGGGAGGTCCAGAGGTAACATTATCTAGACATAAAGTGAGGTATTGGACAAGTGGTGTGAAATAATACATTTCAACAATTCCAGTCCTTTGTAGTGGTGGCTGAAAAAGTGAAAATGTACCATTTAGCAGCAGGTCATTGTTTGGCAGTCCCGCATCCTCGTTGAGAAATGTTTGATCTGCCTAATGAATACAATTTCCCCTACATTTGAATGAAATTTGTAAGAATAAAATGAATCTGGTGTCTTATCTAGAGAGAATGGGACACTCTTCTTTGTTGCTCTTCTGTTATTTCTGATATTGACATTATTATTCCGTTACTTATTTTCAGGCAGCAGATTTATGTTCTTCACTGAGCTCTGTTTTATAACCTTCATGGCACCCCTTTTAGGTACAAGAATGCCACAGTGTGTGAGAACCATAATTGTAGTACTCTCTGACACTTTGCGTGTTGTCTGTCTGCAGAGCAAACAGGCGATGAAAGCCAGTGAAAGAAACAGGGGCAGTGTCAGAATACGGCACCAAACTGAGCTATTATCCACCATGTAGAAGGTGCTCCTCAGTGATTACTGCAGGGCTGTCACCATGTGAAGAGTTTTATCCCATTACTAGGCAGCAGAGCGGGTGTCATCAAGACTGAAATAATGAAAGACAAAGAACACCTTTGGGTTTTGATACATTCATTTAAAGTTCCTTTATATCACTTGTCATTCTGAATCGGGGAAGGTTTTGCTAATCTTTCTCAAGATTGCTACATTATGCATGTTTACCTGTTTTATGTCTATCATTATTTCTGTTAGTTTCAAGATTGCTCGGTCTCATTAGCTTCCTCTCTTGCTGATGTTGTGCCCTTCTAACTGGCCTTACTCTAATGCTGGATAGTCAGAAATGTGTGTTTATTATTTATTTTACTCTGACTAATGAGTTGATATCAGGCTCCCGATTAGTTCTGTTACGAATCCCCTGAAGTCCCAGAAGATTACTTTTTTTTTTTTATCTTGTGGTAATAAGATGTTATCTTGTGGGCACAAATTATTACCTTGTGCACAAAGTTGTGTATCTGAGGGGAGGTATTTATAAGCTTGAGACCGCTACCAATGCTTCTATAAATATTTTTCAAAAAAAGGTTAGAGTATGTAACATTGAATTTGCCTTCATTTCCCAAGATTCTCTTGACTCAGTTTCTTTGAAAACTTCATCAACATTATGAGAAGAACCAGTAAAGAATAGCCATGTAGATACATACATGCTTTGTGTAATTTGGTACGTAAAGAATTATTTTTTTTAACATTAATATGCGTTCCCCCCCCCGCCTGCCTATGGTCCCCCAGAGGCTCGAAATAAACCGAGCCCTGGGTATCCTGCTCTGCCTTTGAGAAAATGAAAGCTCAGATGGGCTGATCTGGAATCTTGCTCCTTATGAGGTCATAAGGGGCAAGGTTACCTCCTTTTCTGCTTTGCCTGCCCCGAGAATTTGCCCCCCCATGAGAGAGAGAGAGAGACAATCCTGGCATTCAAAAAAAGCAAAGTGCCAGCCTCCACAATTCCCCCCCCTCTCTCCTCCTCAAAAGCTACAGACTTAGAAATGGCACATAAGGAAAGCTCATGGGGGACTGGCTCTAGTGGCTGTAATCTGCACCAAGGCTGAATTTGGGAAAGACACTTCAGATACAGTATTAGGGGACCACTAAGGTCTATATAAAAGAGACTTCAGATACAGTATTATGGGACCACTAAGGTCTATATAAAAGAGACTTCAGATACAGTATTAGGGGACCTCTAAGGTCTATATAAAAGAGACTTCAGATACAGTATTAGGGACCAATTTTATTTGCATTTTATGAACATCTACATCTGTTTATCAACATCTAAAGTAATGCATCTTCCAACTTGCATTTTGTCCTGAAATACAGAGCAAATGCTTCCTGCTGAGGACAGTCCAATGTCTGTTTATGCTAGAGTGGCAAGAATTATTTTGACAATGAAAATAAAACTTGATTAATTTCTCTATATGTTGAGGTTGCCGTGTGCATCTGCATGGTAGAGACGCCTATGAATATATGGTAAATTGCTGTATATTGTCCCCCACAAGATAACCATTGCACACAACATGTTGAGGTTGTTCGCATACAATTAATAATTCCACATTTTGCTCACACAGTTCACAAGTTCAAAAAAGCATGTTGTATGTTTTCGGACTTTTGGGTCTCTGTATTCTGCATTCAGAATATGGATTTATTTGAACCTTCTCGCTTTCCTGATATATTATATACACATAGAGTATGGCTGGTTAAGTTGCTAACGTCAACGAACCACGTGCTTCATTATTCTTTGTAGAGAAGATGAGAGCTGATGATCAACTTGGGAGCAACAAAGCTTGGACCACTCTAAAACATTTATAACTTATTAGACCTTCACTTTGTCATAAATGCACAATGGGGCTCTACTTTCTTTCGGTGTCCACTCTTACTCTCACTGCTGTGGGCTTCTACCAACAGCTGGGTCATGGATCTACGGCTGACATTTGCAGTTTGCCAGTTGGGTCGGCCGTTTAATCATTTTGGCCATTTCACTGCTAATGTGGTCTGAGCCTCAAGTACATTCATTCATTATTGATGAGAGAATAAATGTCTCTCTGGTACCATAGATGCAGCAATTACCCAACTGAATCATCCCCCTATGATGAGATCCTTTTTGTGTTGGATGGCTGGTCATCCACGTGGATGTGACTCTGGGGCTTAAAACTCTCAGAGCAGCGAGAGAGCTTTTTTTTCATGTGCTTTTCCTTACAGTAACAGCAAAAAAGACAGAAAAAGAAAATGCTGCTTTTTGCCTCCAGCTCAGGCAATCACTGTAATGTTAGGCAGCAGTCGCCTGTTGCCATGGCAACTACCTGTTAATATTCCGGCAGAGTTTCCTCCCTGACAAGGGGAGAGCGCCACTTTCTCACATAAAAAAAATCGATTGGACATTCCTGCAGAAAATAAGGGAGCTGAGCCATGTGGTGACGGAGAGAATACCAGAACATGATGCTTCACTGCGTCAAAGTGACCCGACTGACCTTGACTTTTCCTTTTTTAGAGTAGGAGAGGCTCAGTGCATTTGGCTTCTAGCAATTCATAATGTCACCCAGTCATCAAGCTTCACTCCCTATTGGGCACTCACTTATTGTTTTTTCTTTTGCAGAGATTTGTCTCGAGGAGACTGTTCAAAGGTCGGGCATTAAGGAATTGAGCTTTCTTTGCTCTTGAGTGGTGAAGCCATTCAGAAGGGATTGGCTGTCTATCGTGAAAAGGGTTGGCATTGATCACAAATCCCATTAAGTCTTGTGCTTGATCTCCAACCGTCCAGACAATCCCATCTCCCATTTCAATTCTAAAAAAGATCTTTTTTAAATGATGCTTTTTCATGCAAGAGACAGGAAAGTCTGTATAGGGAAATATACATTATACACACACACACACACACACACACACACACACACACACACACACACACACACACACACACAAACACATTTTCTTGTGTCCTTGTCTGTGCATTTAAAACTACATACTCAATAGCTAAGAGCCATATGTAGAGCTGAAGCCTGATTCGGTAAATCCATAAGTCAATCGACAGCATATTAAAAGGATAAGGATTTAATGCTTTTCTTGTCTTATGTGACAGTAAACTGTTGGTAGGACAAATTAGCAATAAGGAAATGTACGATTGCCATTATTCACAATTTTCTGACAGTTTGAAGACCAATGAAGTGAATAATCTGCGGATAAATCAATGATCAAAGTAAGTGTTAGTTGCAGCCCGCACATATGCATTAGTAATCTTCTACAACATTGAAGAACATGTAAAAAAAACAAAAAAAACGATGCATCGCTTCTTGTCCAGTGACATAACCTAACAAGGCCATTCAAGGTTCTCAGAAATTCAGTAAACACTATTTAATATTTTGTTAGAAGGGTTGCAGTGGACCGTCTGTCTGTGGACCGTCTGTCTCAGACTCCTCTCACATTGTTTTAAGATTTCAGGCGTATGTGTAAAGGGAATCAGAATCAGCAACAGTGTTCTGTTTATATTTGTATCTATACCTTTTATGTTTTGCTAAATGCTATTGTTTTTATCAGCGTGTTAATAGCTGTCAGAAGAATAGTCCAACATTTTGGGAAGTCGGCCTATTTGCTTTCTTGCAGAGATCCAGAATCAACACCACTCCCATATCTGTCTGTTGAATGTGAAGCTTCGGCCAGGAGTTAGCTTAGCTTAGCATAAAGACTGAAAGCAGTGGAAAACGGCTAGCTTGGTTCTTTCTAAAGGGAACAAATACATCAATTAACACCTATAAAGCCCAGATTAATCAAACCACATAATGTGTAAAAAAGTGAGCTTTACATGTGCTGGATGGGAGTTTGTTTTTTGCTTTTGACAGTGCTAATCTAGTTTTTTTTTCCCCATTGCTTCTTGTCTTTATGCTAAGCTAGGCTAACCGCTGCATCTTTATTTATCACACAGATATGATGGTGGTATTGATTTTCTTGTCTAACTTTCAGTCATACTCAGAAAGTGTTGTCAAATGTCGAGACTATTGCTTTAAGGGTGTTATTATTGTTATTGTTATTTTTGAGCTTTGGTAAACGTGAGTCAAGACTCACTGCAGTTGAACTACATTTGTGGACATTAGCAACAAGCAACCGACTGTATGTTACGATTTAAGGGACTCATTTCGAAACATAACTGGAACCGTGAGCTGAGCTGAACCCTTAGCTCTCTGTGTTTTCACAGTACATCCTTAGTAGCTGTAAAACAACAACCCCAAAATAAAAAGAACCATATTTGTGTTGCTTCCTCTCAAACCATCTTTAGCTCATCAGACTCATGTAAACATCAAAAACTGGATTGAGAAGTCGCTTTATTAACATGCCAGTGGCTTTATTAAGCTCTATTATATCAAAGAGTAGCATATTTGTTCTTAAGCTGTGAGAGTTATATAAATTGCTTTGTTCTAGGCCATGGGAATTGTTTTTTTTCTGTCCTCTGTTTCTCTAATAAATGAATTCCAAACTCCAAACCTTTTCCTCAAATGTTCTCCTCTCACATACAGACAGCTGTTGTGTGCATATACAGTACCTGCACACTTCAATATTCTCTACATTATTTATGTCTTGCACAAGCAGCAGTATCAGCAGAGATGACTCAGGGGAGTTTGGTACACCGCTCGGAGCTCCAAAGTAGTCTTGTCCCCGTGACCCAGTCTCCGTCTTCATCTGCCCGGCAGGAGTAGAGACGAAGGGAGCCCCAGAATAAAAAATGCAGGCCATGTCTGTTTATCTGGGATTAGACTGTTTCTCAAGTATGCGCATATACACTGCCAAGCTCATCCAATTGCTTCGAAGGTCACAGAAAGATGTGGTTGAAGTGACTTAGAAATATGAGGTCATAAAGCATGCCTGCAATGCCTCAGAGTCTCATGTTGCTTGTCATTTTTTAATCAGACGTTTCCACTCCAGCATCCACTCTTTCCTCTATCCCCGTTTCTTTTTTTATTTATTTTTTCTCTCCTAATTTCCAAGGGGCCAGACTGGCTGCTTTCTCACCTCTGATGTTTATTACACAAACAACACATAGAATCAAATATTACTTCTTTTTTTCTATTCGAAGAAGCCAAGTGCGGGTGAGAGATAAAATGTAGAGGAAGTGCGAGGTGGGGAAAGAGAGAGCTGCAGACTTGTTTATATGTCTTGATCTGACAGGATGAATGATTCAGCAAAGGGCTCCCTGGTACCCCAGGATTATGTTAAAAGAATAGAAAGGGCAGTAGGGGGAAAAAATAGAAAACATTTGGGGAGAGGGAAGTTGGGGGAGATGGGAGGTCTTTATTACAGAAACCCCCAAATTCTAACCCCAAAATGCCAAACACTAAATCTCCGGCAAAGATAGCCATGAATGCCAATATGGTTTTGGTAATTAGAGGCGATTTCTTAGCTTCACTCTTAGACATGGAGATGGAGAGCGTCTGACCGAGGTTGGAGGATTTCCTGCTTTTCTGTTTCCCATCAGGCACTCTGAAGTCTTCTTTTAGACCTTTTCACTTTTCTTTTTTGGGCTTTGGTTTCCCTAGACATTTGCAGAGCTGAGCATATTGCAGCAGAGCAACACTGATGTGCTGTTTACTTGCAGTTTCACAGACTTCCTCTTGATCTCTGACCTTCTGTTTAGAAAAGCATGCATAATTCCAAAGTTAGCTTTATAAACTCAATGAATCATGTTTTTATTCATAATTATCTTGCTCAAAATCTGTGTAAAAGCACCAACTTTGATTTGCAGGTCAAAAGACGTGTTAAGATTAACTGGGCTACATGGGGATGAATGTTCTTTTTTTTTTTTTAAAGGTCTTGGTTACATATAACCATCGAAAGAGCATTTTAAATTACTATATTTTAGTGTGAAATAGCTCCAAACTACACTTTGAAATATTTTCATGAAACAGCGGTATGTCTACAAAATGTAGCCCATTAAAACCACCAAATCATTGCCCACAGGGCAATCTTTCCTCTCTTTGGAATATAGAAATGCTGCAACACTGCGGACCAAAACCATCCTTTTTTGTTTCAAGAAATTCCATCTGAGACACACCTTAACACCAGCTGTTCCATCAATACTGTTCAATGGTTAAACAGTAATAGAAAAAGCTGTTTCAATCATTATTGGAGGCTCCAAATAAAGCTGACCTCCCCAGAAAGGCTGTGGGAGGAAGAGGGAATACTGGAATTCATGGGCTGGACACTGTGGGAAGAGGACATGGTGGGAGAAATCTGGAGCTGGAGGGAAAACTCCAGACTCCTGGGCCTGCTGCACTGTATCCATTGTGTGGGTCTTTTGTCTTATGTGCTGGCATCACACACAGACACATTGACTAAGTTCCTCCATGTTGTAATTACTGTTTGTTGAGAAACAGCGTATCCCCCTGCGCCATGTCATTAGGATTAGCACTCTGCAGGGTGTTGCTTTCCATTCGCTGGTAGCAAAAAAAACTCAATATCCCATCTGTCACAATGCCACAATTCTCTGCAGTTAAACAAAGCCTGGCTGCAGTAACACCACCTAAATGGATTACTCCTCTCCAGCCAACAGTATCTGACTGCTGCACCTAGTTAAGAGGGAGGTGAAAACACAGAACACACCTGCGACCACATGGAAAATACACATCCCACCACTGTTTATGCTCAAATTTGCGCTTTGAATGTACAGCTTTGAAGTAACAAATGTGGCTCGTGGCCTAATTGGCTCAATAAGAGTTCAAGCTATGAACTAAAAGTCGGGTGTGCAGCCAAGAGGAGAGTACTATCAAACTACAAGTCTCAAAATTCATTTTAGAGCCAATTTATTTCCAAGATGGTAAGCGATTCTGCTTGAATTATGCACTTCTAATCATGTAATTCTGATATTAAAAAGAAAACCTTTGCGTGAGCTACGTTACACATCACCGGAGACAAAATAAATCAGCATCCCATTCACTAAAACGTTCAGTCTGAGGTTTATATTCCTGATACCAGCTGTGATGTTTTCCCCAAGAAATTAAGATTACAGTTCAGTATGCTATTAACCTACGACTAGCTTGCTCTCTAACTGCTGCATGTGAAAGGAATGTTGTTGTTTTTTCCCACCCAGCTTATCAACTCTGTTTTGAATAGTTTACTGTAAGTGCTGATTTGAGTGTTCCCATGTCTGCAGGTGTGCTGAGCCTCCCGGAGAGTTTGAACCTGCACCGGGACCAGCAGCGCTTAGGGAGGGGGGGTGAGGGCCAGGGATACACCCAGGCCGAGCTCCGCACGCTGGAACAGTCACTGCTCGCAACCCGGGTGGGCAGCATCGCAGAACTGAGTGAGTACACTTTTAACATCAGTTTACACAACGCATAATACACAATGTGAGTTTTACAGAATGGTAACCAAGTTGGAGAGAATCCAAACTAACACAATGCCCCGATGAGAATGCCAATTGGGTTTTACCACCCTGGTGAAGGCAAGATAACCTGAAAAGGTTTGGGAAATAATACATAGTGGGCTGACTAAGAGTGTTTTAATTGCGATGAACTTGGACGCAGTAACACTCTCAGTGGGCCACAAACATCTTCACGGTAAGTCATGATGAGATAAGATTTCTGGAGTGGAAAGAATTGTAGAAATATCTTGACATTCCACAGAGAGTTAAGGGTTGTCATTTAATTCCTCCCTTTGATATCCCTCTGGCATTTAATGTATTCAACTGATGAGATGCACGTCAATATATATCGCACCTAAGGAGATCAGACATTTTATTCAAATGTTATTCAATATGTAGCAGGCCCATAACCAGGTTTAGACTGATATTTTCAAGATCAAATGTTAGCCACCATCATTGAGTGTAGCCTAATACCTGAGATTTAACCTGCCTTCCTCAGTACAAGGAGCCGCTAACCGAGCTATTGGCAGAATTTTATTAATAATCTGTACTTGGGATATAGAGTTAAGGTGACCCTTAATGGTCTATTTAAATACTACAATTAAATCTTGAATTCTTTTCTGCCCTGCTGAAGAGTCCTGTTAACCCCAAAATGGCATTAAAATGACAGATATTAAGTATTGACCCCTTATATATGAGCAACTTAAGGCTACAGTAATTGGCTCTCAATCACATTGATACTATGTTACGTTCAGTGTTGAGCATATTATATATTATTATCATGCAATCATCTTGAGGAATTATTTCCATTACTGTTATAATGCCAAGTAGCCCCATTAGTGTGAAGAATGCCCGCTCCCTGTCCCTGTGGGCTGTGTTACAGCTGTCCTAACACCTGTTTATGAGTCACTCCGCCCGGAGACCTTTCAATCCAAGGTCAGCGCCTCAGAAGCTTTTAACCTCAACTTGAAAGAAAGGGCTCCACCTTTAACTGTGACACCCCACTACCTCCACCTCCACTCCCACCCCTGTTCTCACCCTCTCCACAGTCACACATTAGATCATCCTGTCCCCTCCAGGCATCTGCACACCGAGTTCCTGTCCGTGCACATTTGTCCTGCATTTGTTTCGCCCCCAAAGCAAATTAACAACCAACGATTCACGATGCATCATTGATTAAAGCTAGAATTTGTAGTCTTTTCTTGTCCCCTGTTGCTGTGTCACAGAAGTGATTAAGCCTGCGAGCAGTTTGTGTGAAGCATTGTGATGCATTTAAAATTATAGTGTATTTATAATAAATACAATAAGAAGTGGTTAGTTAGCCACGGGGGCTAACTAATCACCTACTTCACACTCTGGAAGGTGCAGTGAAACCTGCAATAACTGACTTACCTGGGGGGCAGCTTAAACAAATTGTGAACACAACAGTGTTTAAGTGTCAGCATTTACATATCTAAACGTCTAAATACAGGGTCTTAAATGTATTTAAAAAGCATTGAATTTAATATTCTCAAAATAAGGCCTGGAGTATTGAATTCCATTAACAAAGTTCATACATTTTTAAAATAACTGTCAAATGTATGATGTGTGTGTGTGTGTGTGTGTGTGTGTAAGTTTACAGTTAACTTTGTTTGGTGCATGGTATGGTGTAGTCTACGATATCCTTGACATTCCACATCCAGGATTGCTCTGTTGCCGGTGGAAAATCTGCCAAATTTCAATCATTTAGGCCAGATGTCCGATACATTGGGCTTCCTTTGTGTTGGCATTTTAAACTCCGGTCGATATATGAAGACTGTGATTAACCTTTTCTCAGATCTCTGCAGGGTAAACCCAGACAGCTAGCTAGACTATCTGTCCAATCTGAGTTTTCTGTTGCACAACTAAAACGACCTTTGAACGTACATATGTCCCACCAAAACAAGTTCCTTCCAAGCCAATTTTGCAGAGGCACCGCGGCTTTTCCCCAGTGCTAAGCACCGCCCAAGATGATTGCGATTGGTTTAAAGAAATGGCAATAAACCAGAGCACGTCCTCCCATCTCCGAATGCTATGTGGAGTAGCCAGACCCTCCTTGAGCACGCTTGGGAAGAGGGTCTAGGTTTGGTGTTATTTGGATGATGTAAGACAGTACAGGTGTTGTTTCCGTCAGTGTAATGCTTAACACTCTTTATCATGGGTTATAGTACTTGGCAAATTATTTTCTAGGGCTTAAAGTCCAAACTCTATTGTATCCCTTATAGAGATTTCATTAAATTAAATTCTAAGCGGTTTTAAAAAGATCCTAAAAAGTCTCACATTTAACTTGGAGAACACCAAAGGTAACCTGAGCTTTACATCACCTTCATTTGGAGTTGTGTTCAATCTAAGTCAAATTTCATTCTCTTTTTAGCTCTAATTTGGTTTTGACCAACTCTTGGAGTAATATCTGGCTCTTAAGCAGCCAAATGCTCTACTGTGTAAACCTGCGAGCCGCAAACGTTTTCAAAAATCATTAACATTGCGGCGTGGCAGACGCAGCGATAACTGCACACACGTTGAAGGCGTCATTAGCATCCAAGTGCCGGACATTCTGTTCACGTGCTCGGATCAGAAGGCAGAAAAAACAAAAAACAGGCAGCTCTTTGATTTCTGTTTACTCCATTGTGGGTTTGACTCCCTCCGTCGCACTGCCTCAGCTGGACTACCTCACCTCCAGGGTCGGCCTGTCGAACACTGCCAAAGGTTGACATGTGGCTCGTAATGCAGCTGATGCCAGCTGCTCGCAGTCATTTAGTGGATTTCAGTGGATTTCTGTGGCACAGAAATTCACTCATGTTGCATTATGTTAACAGATTGATCTGTAGAGTACGAGCCACTGAATTATATGAGTGTGAATCTGCTTTATCAAGTTCTTGATGATTGCATTAAGGATGCTTCTTTTAGCGTGTTCTACCATCTGCCTTTGCTAGAAACTGAAAGGAGCAGATTTTGCTGGAACTTTTGCATCTCATTTACACACTTTTTTTCCACCCACATACTTTAGTTTGTTTATCAGAAACCGGTTCAACAACCTGCGCAAACAGTTTGCCTGTCATCTAAATTGCAGTTTGTGTGTAATCAGCCTGTCCTCAGCCAGTTTGATTTATGCATATGTTTAAAAGATAGATCTGGTGATATTCTATATAAATCCCATCAAAGGACCCAAACCAACAATGAATGAACAACTATTGTCTGTAAATGCAAAGCCTGTTATATCTTTTTCCTCTGTGCCATAGAGGCACCTCCATTTTCCAAAAGCAGTATAAAACAGTGAGCCTCACAGTTGCGTTGGCTAAATTTTTTTTCAATGCCACACACACACACACACACACACACACACACACACACACACACACACACACACACACACACACACACACACACACACACACACACACACACACACACACACACACACACTGTAGTTTATTATATTTCAAAGTAAAGCTTAAACTGAAGCTGTCAGGCAGGTATTGGACAGATGTAGAAAGTTATAGGTTTAATTCTTAGGTGATTTTGCAGTCTATCCACAGATGTGTGTGAGGATGAGCCAGTCAGCCAGAGCAGAAATTAAAGGCGGCAATGTTCCAACAAGGGCGTTGTAGATAAATACATTCCAGTGGTTATTACATCTCAGACAGATGCAGTGTGGTTGTCTGTTCATGTGGAAAGGATGTGTCCTCCTCTTAACACATGTATTGGAAAACCCAAAAGCATGGTGGTCTAAAAGAAAATATAATGGCAACACACAACCACAAAAAGCACCGGGGGAGAGCCATGCTGAATTATTATATGAATTATGACAGAATTATGAGAGGAAAAGTGTGTTGTAACTAAAAAATAAGATAAAAGAACAATGTGGTCATTTTCAGGCAGCAGAGAACGAGGGAACTTCCAGTGATCTGCTAACACACTGTGGTGATTTTTACTCGTTCGAGAAAACAATTACACATGTGCTTTAGGATGTAATGACGTTGGCCCTTTAGGGAGACAGCAGCCACGTCGATAACTTGTACATTCTGCACCAGCTTACCTTGTTTCTTTTTTTCTTTACAACTTGGTCAGGTGCTATAATATAACAATCTGGAAAAATACATATCTTAACTCATTCAACCTTTCTTTATAATCAAGAGATAATTTAGGTGGAGTCAGATTGCAAAGACAAATACAGAACAACAACACAGAACATTCAATCATAAGAAATATAGAAAGACAATACAATATTCTAAATTGGAAAATGATTCCATGAATAAGTTAGGATAATATAAGGATGCAAGAAAGCACAACGTTGTAAAGCAGTTACAAGCAGAAGCCAAACCAGATTTCTAAATTGTCCAAGAACAATTGAGTTGATTTTAAGAAATTGCTGTAATTTGTTCCATTTGTTCTCCCTCTGTTTGTTTTTTTTAGGAGTGTTTTTGTATCTCAAGGAACAAATACACTTCCAATTGATTAAATGTATCAGTCAGACCCGCCACGGTTTTTTTCTTTACGGTTCAAGTCTTCTGTTGTTGCATTTAGTGAAGCGTGATCAGCATAGGTTGTACAGAGACTGCATAGACTGTTTAAATTACACAAATATCTCGCTGTATATGTGTTTTGAATGTATTAACCATCTCTACGTTGATTGATCAACACTCCCAAACAGTCTGAGTCTGTTTCACCACCGGCAGATTCCCCTCACTCGATGCAGTGGGCGGGGAAATAAAATCAACAAATCAATTCATTTTGGTTCAGTGGATTCCTGCTGCAGCCTGGTGAAGGCAGGTTAGCCAGCCGCTGTCCACACAGCTTTGGCAGAGACGGTTACAGAAGATGGAGTCAGTGTGGATCGGATGACAGAAATTGTCATTGTTGTATGCGCTTGGATGCGTACAACCTCCACCGATGTATGAAAGTCGAAACCTGGGGCGGAGAAAGTCTGCAAGCACTCACTGCTGCTCGTAAAGCATAAGGCTGTTAGTGCATTGTAATAACTGATCATTTAATTGGCGGCTGGTCAGTAAGAGGGCACCGTTTGCAGGGATTTTAGTGAGTAAATCAAACTAAAACTGTGTAAATTATACCCTTGGTCCCAGTCAGAGCTGTATTAGTTACTGCTAATGCACACTTAACATTTTCTACTATTGCTGCTTCCGATTTAAGTCCGTCCGACTTTACTTTAGCACTGTTCGTCAGGGCAACTTGGAAGAAACAAGCAGCTTGCTACAGCCTCATTGTTACGTAGCTGTTCTTAGCTTTAGTGCTGTGAGCAAGACCAGACCAGTTTTGTGTAAATTAAGCTAGCATAGTTCCTTCAGAACCCATTGAAACCATTTCCTGTTTTCAGAAATCAAGTTACTGCCAAAATATGGCAATATGCAGATTTCCTCAGTGTATTTGAACATAGTGCCTGTGGCATTTTAATGCAAGGGTTATAGAGGCTGCTTGTCATCTTAGCAGTAGCCCTTTATTTACAGTAATTACACTAATGTTCATAATAAGAAATAATGCGTTAATGATAGGTTACTGTATATATCTTTGGACCCCCTCTGATATCACAGCACAGACCTGTAACAAATGGATGACATGAAGCAGGGGTTTCATGTTCAGACGCTGTGTTTCCACAAAAGGCGTTTAAAATCTGCTTGTTTGTTTAAATTGAAATCGATTTTAAGCTATTGGCTCAATATCTGAAAAATAAACAAGATCATTTGAAAGTTAAGCAGCCACACGGAGCAGGTAGTCAGGGCAATTTAACACCCGAGCTGTTTGGCAATTAATGGATGATAGAAGAGGCCGTTAAAGAGCAACATTCATCACTATATCCATAATTTAATTCTGTTGAGGTGGACAAATAAGTCTTTTATTTTTGAAGTCACCATTATCTACCTGCTCATCGTATTTCATATCTTCGTCGGAGCAAGGAGAACGGATCGCCGATGGCAGATTTGGGCATTTGACGCTCCGGGTGTTTGCACTTTCCCTCATCTGTCATGACACCTTGCCTGTTTTTCTGTGTGTGTGTGTGTGTTTGTGTGTGTGTGTGTGTGTTGTGTGTGTGTGTTAGTGCGTGCGTGCCTGTGTGCACGTGTGTGCGGCATATACATACAGACGCTGTACTGACATATTGTGACCAGGTGTGACAGAAAAAGGCCATTCATCTGTCAGTTCGGAGGCCCCCTGTGGGTCAGAGAGCAGCCACTAGGCAAATAAACTGCGAAATGTAATACAGTGCAGGCCTCTAACAATGGGGCCCTCCATTCCTGAAGCTGGGTGTGCCTCCACCACACAGGAAATATTCAAAGCATGGACCTTGTTAATGTTATAATCCTTTAAGATTTTCATCAAAACAATGGTTGGCATTCTTTACTCTGTGAAGTAGTTGTCATTGTTCGTGACATAGTCCGCGTTTGAACAAATGATGCCGCATGCAATGCAGTTATTAATTACATCTCAACAATATCACCTTCAATGTTTACTGTTCACTCCTCTGTACGCATATCAGAGCTGGCGTTACTGCCAATGCAAATCCAACATCTCCTACTGCTGCTGCTGCTAGAATGTTGGTATTGAACGTAACTGCATGACCACACCGCATACTAAGCAAGTAGAGTCACTTACTGTAAGTTAGCAGCTAGCTAGCTATGAAAGGTTAGGTTAAAATACGCAGTTAGGGTTACATCTTGTTACTTATAAGGTGAGTTACATCTTCATGTATTCTGAATTACTCACTCTGACATCTCTCCATTTAGTGCATGCATAGGTACTGAGCATGTGTGTGTAATTCAGGCCTGCGTGTAATTTTTGTAATAACAGACTGTAAATTTTAACTTCCCCTTGCGAAATTAATAAAGTATAAATTATTAATAAAGTACACATTATTATACATTATTTTAAAGTAGATTATTGCTGATTTTGGCCTCATATGTATTCACTCCAACGGTGCATTGCAGCAGTGTTAAAATAACCATCTGTGTTGATTGTTTTTTTTGGACAGCAAATCTGATTTAAATATTGCAGCCACAGTCAGCTGTTAGATGAAGACCGGCACACCTGGAGTAGAAAATCAGATCCATGAAGCAACTTCTTCATGAAAACAATTCGTTTGGCTGCACTGCAAACAGAAACAGATGAGCTTTAGCTGTATTTCTGTAGAAAGGAGGTGCTGGAGGACTGTTTGCTGCTGATTTAAACTGCACTAAACTCTTTGTCTAATTTGTACCTTTGTTATTTGACAACAATATACATAGTTGCCTATTTAAGTTTTAGGATGATATGTTGATGGTTGTGACAAGTTGTGCGCTTTAAACATCCCCCCATTTTCCTAGGCTGACAATATCCAGTTTGAAAAATGAGTCATTGTGTATTCTACTGTGCAAAGTCAGAGAAGAAAAGTGCTAATTCTTAAGGACTGAGTGGATTTCGCGAAGAGATGAATCCCTCCCCCCCTGCAAAGCTGCAGGAGTTGGAGCTGGTTTGAAAGGGTACAGAAATCTGCACAGCGATGTATCTTCTTTTCCCAGGAAAGGATTTCTTACTGAATACCCATCTAACTCTGGCTGGTGACCATAAGTTTAAAATTTCTATCCATAAACAAACGTTATTCCCATGATATATTACTATTAAAAAAACATACCCTTCATATTCCTACTTAGCACCCTACATTTTAATAGAATTTCACTAATATCACCTTCCAATCATCTCTGCTCCATTATTCCAAACTCACCAGGTGGATGTGAGCTAATGGGCCACACACACACACACACACACACACACACACACACACACTGAACATGGAAATTCATTGGGACGTGTTACATTTCATCTTGAGACCGTCTTTGCCATTCTCATTTTTCATCATATTGGAGGTAAAATACTTCTCCATACATCATCTGTCCTAATCTCACATCTGACCCACTTTTCAGCAAGGGTGATATGAAAAGTGGAAGGAAAAATGAGCCAGTCAGACTTATTTTCTCTTAAGTTGGTAAAAGCTCATGTAAAAGAAAATTAAACATTCAGAAAACAGGGTGATGCAGTTTGAGCTATAAGGTTGCTCTATCCTTTTTACCCATTTGACCACTGCAGCTACTGATGACAATGTCACCCTTATGTGTTTTTCAGTCACTCTCTCTAATGGACATGTCAAGGCAAAGCAGTATCTCAATGTGCTGGGAAAGGTTCCTCCTGTCATTTAGTCTTCTTCCTTCCTCTCAGAGGTCTGCAGTGCCATTCACTTCTTTGTGTCTGTCCACCTTACAGACACCGTGGTTTAAAAATGTTGACTTGACTGGAAAGATGTGCCTAGCTCATTCAGCCACAGGAGCAGGGTGCGGCCATTTTCCTTATCTGTCCCCCAGCACCTTAAGGAGGACGGTGGGGGCATGCTGACACAAACAACCTTCCTCACAATCCTCCAGACACACACCTCTTCATCTCGCACAAAAGACACATGCTGGAAAATCTTGTAGGCTGTTGCTGCATGCTGCAGTAATTATGTGAGGCTGGATTCATTATTGTATAATGGTTTAATGTCCCTTGAGACCTGTCACAGGATCCCACTCACTCATCGCAGCTCAGAGCTGCCAAGTTTAGAATAGCGATTGAAGAGCTGTTTGAAGTATAACTTGAGTCTTTTTCAAAAAGAAGATGTAAGACCACATTTTCTAAAGGTAAATCACTCAGACACTAAGGGTCTTTCTCAATCTGCATTCTTGTGTTTTGATAAGCGTGGTGTTGACATCTAGGTTAAAGGTCCCATGGCATTAAGATTTCACTTCATGAGGTTTTTTAACATTAATATGCGTTTCCCCAGTCTGCCTATGGTCCCCCAGTGGCTAGAAATGATGATAGGTGTAAACCGAGCCCTGGGTA
>NC_045755.1:16993718-16994205 GCF_008692095.1 Etheostoma spectabile
GAAAATGAAAGCTCAGATGGGCCGATCTGGAATCTTGCCCCTTATGAGGTCATAATGGGTTACCTTCCATTTCTCTGCTTTGCCCACCCAGAGAATTTGGCCCACTCATGAGAGAGAGACATCATGGCTTTCAAACAAGCAAAGTGGCAGTTGGTCAAGGCCACACCCCCAGCCTCCACCTTTCCTCACCCCCCCCCTCTCCTCCTCAAAAGCTACAGACTTAGAAATGGCACATACTAAGGAAAGCTCATTGTGGGACTGGCTCTAGTGGCTGTAATTCTGCACCAAGGCTGAATTTTGGGAAAGAGACTTCAGATATGATATTAGGGACCACTAAGGTCTATATAAAAGCATCCAAAGAACACCATGTCATGGGACCTTTAAAGCAGACCTAATGTTGACCTAACATGACCTAACTTAAAAGTGAACGTTTTTATTCTGTATGCTCTATTAGGATCCCAATTAGCTTTCACAAAGTGCTCGCTAG
>NC_045755.1:16994215-16999064 GCF_008692095.1 Etheostoma spectabile
CTTGAGGTCCACACAAAAACAATAACATGGTTAATAATAAAAAGTAGAAGTAGGAAAACTTCCTGGTAACTTGTGTCCTTGCATCAACTTCATCTGCAAGCTGTGAATATGCTTCTCTGTTTGCCTTCCCTTTGACTATTTGGAAAGAATACTTCCAACAAGGACAAGTATCAACTTTCTTTTATTTGTTATTCATCCTGGGTCTGTCCTCCAAAGTATTACCGGGGTCCTTTTGTCCTCCACAATCCATCGACAAAATTTCTAAAAGCTGATGTACAATTCCCAAAACACAAAGCAAAAACAAGGACGGACGACATGGATCTCAGCAATTTACTTGCCAACTGAGAATGCATCACACGGCGGCTTGGCCGGCAACAGCAAATGGGGAAACGAAGGAGAGCCAAAGACACACTTAAAGAATGACCCATCACGCCCAAACAACTGTGTACTCCATTTTAAAGCCCTGATTATACAACATGAAACACGGGACCAGTTTCAAACTGTAAAGTGCTCTTCTTGTCATGTTCTCGATAGGTTCGTTCCACAAGGACACAAACATTAACTGAGGACTCTTGAGGGTAATAACCACAGACTTGTTGTCAAGCACTGATTATTTTGTTCATGCTTAAGGTCAGCGGTCTCTGTTTACGTCTCTAGTCGATGTCATTGGATCATCCCGTTGCTATGTTGTCGCGCAATCCAAGTGTTGGATTCTAATTAAAGTCTATTGAATGTATTGCATATCCAACGAGGCTGATGAGTGCACACGGCTTCACCGGCATGTGTGAGCGTTTGAGTGTGCGGCACCTCTCCGGAGAGGTACAACACCCACAGGCAGATGTTCTTCATTAATAATTATTACCCATAAGCCTGACATGTGAGAGCGGATGATATGCGAGCCTGCCTCTCTTAGCTCCTCGACTACTAGTGACTTTCGTGGCTAAGTTCTGTTATTATTAAAGAAGTTTGACATCCACTTTACACTCAAGTCCTTTTGCAATAAAACTACGGACATTACACCATAGACTTCACAGCAGTGCTGCTGAGAGATAATACACACTCACTAATTGAGTGTTTTGGAGAGAGCCCAGAAGGCTAATGGAAGTTTTGGGGTAATAAGGCGGTGAATTGAACAGGCTGCTCTTAGTTCTCACCTCACTGTTTCCGGCGAAGAAAAAAAAAAAGGCCAGGGCAGCTGTTTAGAGGCAAATACAGGCAGCTGTTTGCAGCATTGCTTTGATGAAAGGGGACTTCACAAAATGGCCTAATAGCTGTTGGTATTTTGACTGAACTCCTGTCATTAGGAAGGGTATTATTCTCTGGCTCAATTCACAGCCAGTTTACGACTGACTCGTCATTCTTTTGCTGCAAGAAGGCACTTCCATTTTCTGGGATTATTATGGCTTTTTTTATTTAGACAAGTCCTTAAGTCATTTAATTTTAAAGAGGCAAACTGGAGAGAGTATAGAGGCTTGACTATGTCTTCTTTTGCTGATTTTTCACTTTTCATTTTTTTAAATCAAAGGTTCAATTTTGGGTATTTCGACCTTCCATGATTAAGATGCCAATATATTTTTTCACTTAGAAAAGCACAGACAATGTGACCAAAGACAAGAGTGGGTGAAAGAATTGGCTGTAGTTTGGTAGAATAATAATAAAAAAATATCTAGTTAAGTCTTTAATTTCTTAATATAACATGCTCTAACCTTCACCGATCTCTCACTTGTCTTTATCTTTGACGATACAAATATTTTACCTTTGCTGTTACTTATTTTACCCATACAATTTACATACTGTAGTTTACAAGGTATATTTATAATCTTTTTTAGCCAAACAGCATGGCTCTAGAGAGGCCAATGGCTGTCTGTCTGTTGGTTGGTCCACCACTTTGACTTTGACTTTGATAGACTAATATATCGTGACAACTATTGGATGGATTGCCACAAAATTGGATACAGATACGCGTTATTCCCTGATAATGCCTACTAATGACTTTAATAATCCTCTGACTTTTTCTCTAGCACCACCGTGACATTCACATTAGTGGTTTTTAGTGTCAGATGGTCCACCACTTTGGTCCAGCCCGATACAGTATATCTCCACAACTGTTGGATAAAATGCCATCAAATTTGGCCACACATTTTTGTTACTCTCAGGATCAATTGTAATAACTTTGGTCTTCCTCTGACATTTCCACAAGTGCCATTATCAGGTCTAAATGTATTTCAATTTGACCAAATACCGAAGAACCAATGGTATTCCCATCAGCCTCAGCTGTACTTTGTCTTATTATCAAATTATCAAATGTTAGCATGCTAATGTGATGTAAATGTAAAGCATATTTAAAAAAGGGATTAAAATAAGCCCTCAGCTAAAATGTTACGGTGCGGGACTATTCATGCACTTTTGATAAATTGGATAATCAAGACCACACATAGGAAAGATATTTATCATACACTGCAGCTGTAGTGCTTCTGCAGATCTTCACAGAAGAGCCATTAAAGTTCCTAAAAGAGCCATTAGACAGAATAAAGTGGCATCCATTTAGATGTCCCCTCCTGTGAGTTGCAGGAAAGATGACAATAGAATGACAAAGTCAGTTTGTGTAATCTCCTGTTCCATCTCCACAGACTGGAAATATCTGGCAAAGCTAAGATGATGAGGCAAAATGAAGCCACAATTCAGAATCCTCTTTAGACTGAGAGCAGTCATTATCAAGAAGGGTATTATTTTCCACAGTGTCATAATTGTTAATGAACAGACTTTTTCTGGGGCTCTCTGGGACTTCTGGGGAAATAACCCTTTTTTTACCCTGATGCACTGTGCATTTCTGGTGTTTGTTCATAGCTGTTCTTCACAGTCGTCAGTCCAGGAGTGGACAGCTGCAGGAGACAGGGGGCTTCTGTGGGATTCTGTAATGGACAGAAAGAAGGAATCGTGATGGCTGTTGCACCAGTACTATCAGATATGATACAGAAGCAGTGCAGAGACAAGCATACAACTTTCCTAAACAGGGGTTTCTTAACGTTTGCAGCATCTTGCATCATGGGACCTTCATTTTGTATATTAAGTCAAAATATTGTCCAACAATTGGGGGGGGGGACGGGACTCTGAATGTTTGACCCTGGCTGACCCTGATACTCAAAATAAAAAGGAGATGTGAGATAAATATAATATTTTTTGGTTCATTTCCAACTCAAAACTAAACAGGCCAATTATTTATTCTATGCCCCACTGTTGTGTTTAAGGATCCTGGGGTCAAACAGATGGCTATTATGCCTTCAAGTGTTCCTGCCTCCAGAGATGCACAGATTCAGTGGTGTTGTGACTGGTTAGGAAGGAACTACACATTGGCTAAGTTTTAATCAGTTTATCAATAAAGTAGAAGCATGGCAACTTAACCTTAAAGAACCATTTTAAGCTGTGTTGATCGATCTTTGGCCAGTAGAGGCGGGGCTGAGACATGGTCAAAGTTGCTGAACAGACTCTATTTTAACTTTTGTTTTGTTATTATTGCACACTAGCCACTTTTAGCACATCCTCTAGTCTAGAGTATGCCACCCCCACATTTCACTGCACATAATTATGAGTATGTGACGAAAAAATCCTTGAATCTTCAATGTTATTGCCTAAAATATAGAAGTTATGAATAACATGCTATCAAACAGATTGTCTATTTACACATCCAGCTGGCACGGTGCAACATTAGCATTAATTTGAGGACAGTTTTTTGGCCACCTGATGAATGTCAATTTAATATTCACTCCACTTTCAGCTCCGTTTTGATCTCCACCAACTCCCAAATGGGTTGTAACTTAGCCCTATTTTAACATATACAAGCAGTGTCTATGCTTTAACAATTTTATATGAAATAACCACCAGAACAACTTTTTACCAGAATGGGGGCCTTTTTTACCGAAAACTGTTACCTGCTGCTGCTGGAAACAGTTGAGGAGAGATGTGAGACCAAATCAAACCTTAAATGTGACTTTAAAAGGAAAAGGTTAGCTAAAAGAGGCTGTAAGGCTTTTTTGGGATGCAGAGATTCATGCTACCTCTATGGAGTTGTCTCTATGAGCCATCCCTTTAATATTTAATATAGTCAATAGATTCTGTGTTAAAACAAAGTCATTGCTTAATTGAGATCTATGTGGTGACCATTTCAAGTTAATGGTTGATATTTTCAGCATTTTCCTTGCTCCACGACGTCATTTGTTTTTAAAAGTTCCTTTATCATATCTTCTATTTGCTTTTAATATTTACTGTGTTGTTTGATCATGTATGAGAGCATAGTATGATATTTTCAGAAGAGGCTCAAGGCAGTTCAATGGCTGGAGCCGCTAGTGCATCACTGTTGCCTGGTGCTTCAGAATAAATGAATCATTATGTAGCATTTGTAGCATGGCACTTTATTTTGTCCTCTCTTAGTTTTTTTCAGCCCAACCTTTGCAGATGCTGCCCTGCTGCTTTTCCATGTAGCTGGGATTTATTCAGAACATAAGCAGTGTGTCACATTACCATGAGTTCAGTGTATAAAACAATAAAATAGAAGATGGATCAGTGGGCCGCTCGTGACCAACCCCCCCTCTCCTTCCTCTATGGAGCCGGTTTGCAGGTAGAAAGGACTAGAAAAAACAAACACATTTGGATATATTTTTACCCTTTTATTTCATTCCTGTTTGGCTCACCGCCGGCTCACAGGTCGACCGGCCCAGCGGGTAAAGTCCCAGAACTCCAGATGGTCCCTCTCTCTATGATTGCATCCTGGCCATGAAAGTGTGACTTTGGATTATAAAACCACTATGCTGAGGACATATATGTATACATATATATATATATATATATATAT
>NC_045755.1:16999077-17025148 GCF_008692095.1 Etheostoma spectabile
CACACACACACACACACACACACACACACACACACACACACACACACACAGTCTGAAAAGCAGCTACTGTACTGCATCTCTCAATATCTATTCAAACACTTACGTTATCACTGACCTCCCTTCACATGTCCCATATTATATAGGTCTACTGGTGATTTATTCCCACAAAGTATCTGCTAGTTCTGTGTTGAAGATGACACGTCCTGAGATTGACTGTGATTAATAGTTGCCATGAAATTGCTAATTTGCCCCAAAGGCAGAGCTCCGAATTGGTCGTATTACCAAGTGATGATTAAATGTCCTCGGCCCGGCCCCCGGGAAGCTATAGACCATGACAGTGTGTCACAGGATAGCGGAGCAATCTTCCATCTCAGTCCTCCATTAGGGAACACAATAGTTGTCTCAGCGTGATAATCTTGATTCACATTTGACAAGAAGTTGGCTCACCTCACTTTGTCTGCTTGAATTACAAGCTTGTTTGCTGACTTTTTTTTTTTACATTGTGGGCAATGTGCTCTAGAAACACCTGACAATCACATCTGTTCAATTAATTTATACATGTACTGTAAGTTTTTCAGACACCTAGTCAGAATTTCTTTTTCATTATACATTTTCTAAATATGCCTACGTTAACACCCTAAAGGCCTAAAGTCTGCTATATGGCATTTAAATGGACTTGTGTGTGCATGGACAGTGCAAGACAGTGTAGAGTTGAATGTGTTCAATTTCAAATTGGTAACCATTTTCTTTCTTATGCAAAAAAAGAAACGTCACATACTCAAAGTGGGGTTACATCCCTATTAATTTCAAGTGCAATTTTTATTGTAAAATTGGATCAAATGGTCCTTGGTAATATTGGTATTATCACAGTTCAGTTACTCTCCGTCAAAGTTAACACACAGTTCAATAAGTACAATAATTATTCTATAATTATTAACCACATTCTCTGGCTTCTCGTTATGAGCACATAATTACATTGTGCTTTGTTGTTCCTGCTGCAGAGTAGGAGTACATTGATACCTAGAAAATACAAACTGCAATGGGAAGTATGTTTTAAAAGCAATCTTAACTTAAAAAGAGAAACATTAACCTGGCCCGATATTCTAACACTGAGAAGAGAAAACATTAAAGCTGACGTCAAAAAGATTCAGTTGAGACGTGGAAAGTGCAAATAAGGGGAACTACATGTTTGGATGCTGAAATATCTCAAAATGCAGGTGGATTAGCATGAAATTTGTCCCCAGAAGATGTGTCCTACTAACTCTGGTAATTGCCCATGTGAAGTTGATATTTGTGGTTTTCATTCAAATATCTCAACCGCTATTGGATTATTTTGCCGTTAAATTTGGTTGGCACATTTATATTCCCCTTAGGATGAATTGTGATTACTTTGATTACAGTATGACTTTTCATTTAGTGATATCATCTGGTCAGAATGTTCAATCGTCAATACTTTGGTTTTATAACCAAAAACTAATTACATAAGCCTCAGTTGTAATCAGCGCTAATTAGCAAATGTTAGCATGCAATAATAGGAGGGTGAACATGCTGAACATCAGCATGCTAACATTGTCTCTATAAGCGTGTTGCCATGCTAGCATTAGCATTTACAGTAGCACTGCTGTGCTTAAATATATTAGATTAGATTCGATTCAACTTTATTGCCATAGTGTAGAGTCAAGTACAAAGACAACGAAATGCAGTTTGCATCCAACCAAAAGTGCAAAAAAGCAGAAAAGTGCAATGTGATATTAAAATATAGACAGGTGTTGCATAGGCAGGACAAGAAATATATTGCAGTTTTATTGTAATATGAACAATGTATGAACACCATGTACAGATATGTGCAACATAGTAGCAATGACATTATAATAGTAGTAGGAAAAACATGGATATATGCTGTGTATTAGCAGAAAATATAATAAAAAACAATGAAATATGGATATTCTGTATGAACCATATAGACAGATATGTACAGTATGTACAGCTATGTGCAGTGTGGTAACATTATAAGAGTAGTAAGAATAAGCCTCACTGAGACTCTTAGTCTTGTTAAAGTTTTGCTTTTGTGGAATCAGAGGTTACTTTCATCTTGTTACGCGAAAATTATTGACTGAAACGTGAAAACATTACTTCTCATGTGTTTTAATGTAGTAGTGAAAGACAAGAGTACAGGGTCTGCAGCTTATGTAAGACAGAATTTACAGTATTGACATTTCATTATAGCAGGGAGTTACTGCTCTGTGCTGTTTCACCATTTTTTTTTAGGGAAAAAGGAACAAAGTTCTGCTCTTTAATGAGTCCGAACTTGGCTGGGAGAAAAGGAAGACACTAAGCTGTCCCCTATGATTAATTCAAATGAGATGAAGCATGAACCCCATAGGATTTTTGCTTAGATAATTACAACAAAGGAGATTGGAGCAAATGTTGTCCTGCTGACAGAACCAAAGTCACAAGAACAATTAATGACGGCAAAGGAAGCTTAGAAAGATTATTAGCTGGCTTTTAGCTCAGAGGGACAGCGATGGTTTAACCATTTGCACGGTGGCTTTCTGCTATGTTGTTGTAGTAATAAACTAGATGTTGTCTTTTATTTATAGACGTGTTGTGGTTATAGAGTTCTGTTTATGCTCAGCAAGATCCGCCAACCTCAGGGAGCATTCTCAGTTCTTGAACTTTGTGTTTCTCTGTTGTGTGTTTAGTAGTTAGTTTGTATTGTTTTCCCACTGAGTACCTGGGATTTTGTAATGTAAATGCATATTTCAGTCCTTTTTTGTTTGATCTCCTTAATCTTTAGCTCACTTCCTCTTAATATTCATGCCAGTTGCACACTGCATAAACTCGCACTGAGTAGCATGGGGACTACCTGACTACCTGCAGTGGAAAGGTTTTCTGTGCTGAATGAATTTGTCTAATTGATGTTTAAAGCTAAATGCTACTGAGTACCAATCCAGCATAGCAAAAAGCTGCACAGTGTAGCTGCAAGTGATGATTTTTGCCTTTAATGATTACCTCTATGGTCTGTTTAAGGTTAAGGACTGTTGCTAACTAAATGATAAGAAATTCTTAATCAGTTTTTCTCATTTTGCACCACTAAAACCTTGGCTTCTTTTCTCAATAAGATCAGATGTAGGCTGAGGCCTTGGTAGCGGGCCAAATTCAAAGCCGACCCGTGGCCCTTTGCTGCGTGTCGTCCCTCCTCTCTCTCCCCTTTCCTGTCTTCAAGCTATCCTGTCGATCAAAGGCCATAAAACACAGAAAAAAAGAATCTTAAAAAACAAAAAGAATGATTAAATAAGCAACAATCAAAGTTAAAGTATTGACAACAACAGCCTTAGATATTATTTGTTGGAGTATTTAACACTCAAAAGCTCAGGTGATCTATGTGGATGTGGTTTGATCACATTTGGTAGACAAACAACCCTCCAACTGTCATCAGATTTTGATTAAAATGTTATTAGTCCACAGAAGTATGTGATTAATTCTTTTCAAATCAGTCAGAAGAGCTCAGACAGAACACAAATTGCAACAATTTCTAATGTTTAATCACCAAAACCTTTGCAGAAAAGGTGGAGTTCATGTAGGAGCCCAGCAATCATATTAAGAAGCTGATTTGAGAGAAGTTTTTTTTTAGAAACATCCCAATAACTTCAAACCAAACTATATTAGTTCCCCAAAGTCAAAGACAACTGTAGCACTGGCTGTAGGTCACATCTTCCTCAGTCGCAGGTCTTATCAGGATTTCTTTGGTCTGCACCAAGCCCCTTCAGGAGCTGCATACCTTATCATGTTTGTCTAATGTGTCATACCTAGAGATAGGAGTCCTACTCGGCCACACATCTTCAATCACTTCAACAGTATTGTATAATTCCCACATACTGTATATGTATTGATGTTTTTGATTCTTTCTAGATAACTGTCTATGAGTCTCCCTGGAGCAGGAGTGCAAACTGTGAGCATCGTGCTCTGTTTACGTCTGGCTTCCTGTGAACTCTGTCAGGGGCCTTTAGTCTAACAGATGGAGAACCTTGGAGCGCACTCGAACCGTGTCATTCTGTCTAAGCAATGAGGTTTCAAGACAGCCCAAAATTCCTCAGACTGGGTATTTTTTGTAACAAACAATCAAACAGGATCAAAGAGAGGATGTGTGTTGTGCTGCGATGTGTTTACTGTGAGCGCTGCAGCTCACAGCTTCAGACTTTCACATATATTGTTTTATACACATATTGCTCATGGATGCAGTAAGAGAATGCATTAAGTCCCAAGATGCAGGCTGTGGTGTTTTCTGTCTGAACTCAGTGTCCGTGTTCTCCTATAAGCCTCAAACCTCCAGCGTTCCAAAAAACCAAGTAAATAATTAGATTAATGCGGGTATTCATTTTTCTGAGAAATCAACACTGCAGCGCAATACTGCAGTATGTCCCTCTCCATGAAGTCATCACTAATTACCTCATCGATAAACTGCTGTAAAGCTGCCAATATCCTGAATTAGAGAATTAAGTCTCTCCAAATGTCAGCGCTGAAAATCTGCCTCAATATTACACAAGTTTTGGATTTCAGACTTTAAAATTCACGGCTTGAACTGGGTTCATACCAAAAGCAATTGACAACATTCATCAAAGTGAAATAGCAGAACATGTTCTCTATTCTCTGCTTTGAATAAAGGTTTACCTAATCTCTGTGGCCTGTGTAGTTTTAAAGGTCCGATGACATGTTGCTTTTTGGATGCTTTTATAGAGACCATAGTGTTCCCCTAATACCATACTTGAAGTCTCCCAAACTTCAGCCTTGGCGCAAAATTACAGCCACTAGAGCCAGTCCCACAATGAGCTTTCCTTAGGACACCATGCTTCGCTTGTTTGAAAGCCATGATGTCTCTCTCTTTCTCATAGGTGGGCCAAATTCTCTGGCCGGGCAGAGCAGAGAAAGGGGAGGCAACCTTTCCCCTTATGACATCATAAGGGGAGGATTCCAGATTGGCCCATCTGACCTTTCATTTTTTCAAAAGCAGAGCAGGACACCCAAGTTTCGGTTTACATCTATCACCATTTCTAGCCACTGGCTGGGGGAACTTAATGTTAAAAAAACTCAATAAAGTGAAATTTTTATGCCATTGGAAGTTTAACAGAGATCTGTTTGGTTATAAGGTTTTTTGTGTGAGTCCTTGTGATGTTGGGAAAAATATAGCAAGATGTCCTCCATCATGAATAAATTGAATTTAGGCTTTTCTAAACAACCTTTTTTGATTCACGCATCCTCAATTACGCACACTTTGTCTATTCTCGACCTTTATGCAAGCCCTAATGTGTGAAAGTGTGAAAATACTTTTGTCCCTACAATGTACATAAGCATCATTGCAGCATATTGCAGTTTGTATCTAATGATTACCTCCGCCAAGGAGTGTATGTTTGCAGTTCAGTTTGTTGGTTTGTTTGTCTTTCAGCAGGAGTACGGAAAAACTGCTGGCCCAATTTTCATGAAACTTATTGGAAGGCTGTAACATGGGCAAAGGAAAAACCCTTTCAATTTTGGATCGGATCCAAATCACGAGGCAGCTACACTAATTATTTTCACTTTTGTTAATATTTTTGGCCGTTATGTTTTTGATAATGTCTGGGAACGTGGTAGCCTGGTTCCAGACCAATCTATTTATCTCTCCGTTAGATGTTAAGCTGGAGCCAGGAAAAGGTCATCTTAGTTTAGGACAAAGATTGGTAACAGGGGCAAACAGCGGGGCCGGCATAAAATTTACAAAATCAGACTACCAGCACCTCTAAAGCTCTAAAGCACATTTTGTCTTGTGCATGAAAAAAATGAAATTATGCTACCTGCCCATGTTTTGCTAAGCTAACCAGCTGCTAGATGGATTTAACAGACTTGAGAGACTTTAATTGCAGTATTTCTTTGATTTACCATTGTTTCTATAATGAGTGATCAAATGTGAAAAGTCAGAAGATCAACCAGGTCACACACAAAACCAACAGTTTTGTGATGGAGTCGGAGTTAGTAATGCAGTGTGCTCTTATTTTGACAGAGTGAGGTATTTTTGGTCACGCCAACGTCATTTTTAAGTTGAAACGGAATCTGCAGTTCTCAGAACAATCTAAAGGATCCCCAGTCTATGATTATCCCTCATGCCTCTGACTGTCCTACTAGCCCACAATCACATTTCTAACGGCAGGTAGTTCACAAGGCCTAAAAATGCTTCCCAGATTCCTTTGACATTTTGCAAACTCACACTGACACAGATATTCTAGTTTTCCCAAGACTCGTGTACAAAAACTGGAAGAAAAACAGAGAAATAAGAGCTAAGATAAAACGAGGATAGAATAAGAGCTCTGAGTCCTAAGTGATTTACTGAGAGAAGCACGACGTGCCTAACATTTCAAGGCAGATTTCCCACTCACTAAGGAGTGTGTGGGTATATGTTTATGACTAAATGTACGGTGAATCAGAGAATGAGCGGTTGAAGGAGTGAGTATCCACTTGATCCCAGCAGTGTTGCGAGTACTCCCATGACAAAGGAGTGGTGAAGGAACTGAATTTGTGCTCTGAGAGTAATGCGTAGGACTTTTTTTTTATAATGACTAGCTCTTTCCTCAGCATACTACACAATGTTATTATCTTTAATGAATTTATATTCCTGTCATTTTTATTTCCCCTATTCTTCATCCCATCATGTTGGTAAAATCTTTTCTCATGTATGAAAAATTCCTCCAGGTGATCTGGTATCCCGGGCCATGCACCACCTCCAACCCCTGCACATCAAGAACCCCAGCAACGGGACTCCCGTCCACCAGAAGACCACCAACATCACAGTGCACTGGGAGCCTGAAGCCCTCTACACACTGTGTTACTTCATGCACTGTCCACAGATGGAGTGGGAGAACCCCAACGTTGAGCCATCCAAAGTCACTTTACAGACTGAGAGGTATGGAGATGATGCTGCTTTCACACTTTTAGTTTAGTCCAAATCCAGTAACAGTTTGCCTAGTCTATATCCAGGACGTTCCACTTCCGGGATTGCTCTTGTTCTGCTGGAAACTCTGCATGATGTCACTCTTTTCAGATGTCAGTTTTTGGATGTCCATTACCTTCTGCTGTCTATGTGTTGTAATTTTAAACTCTGGTCGATTTGTAAGGACTATGTGCTAATATGTACTCTCTGTGGACCATGGAGTCCTATCCAGGTCCACTTAAATTAGGTGGTCCCAGATTGGTTACATTTGAGCTTAAGTCTTTGTCATCCGTACTGTTACTGAAGAAAACTCAATGTTTGCATGGATGGCATAGATATAGATAGGTGGCCTTCTTGAATTGCGAGCAGAAACATAGGAAAGATAAAAGAATACATTTTGTCCTAGTAGAGAAGCAAAACATGCAGCACAGATTATTCCGTTCCCTTCAGTGGTGCTTACTGTAACTGTCTCTCTAGTTTCCCTGTGTGCAGGACATTATTTCTCAACAATGGGGTTGAACAGTTGCTCTATGGTAACTACACTTATGGCATAATGTAGGACACTATAAACAAGTGTGAAAGCAGACTAGTAGGGTTAAAATCAGATGGTCTTTGGTTTAGAACTCAAACAAGCCGACCCAGTGTGGAAACAGAATAGAATTTTACCAGTCAGAAATAATCTCATAGGTTGAGTTAAAGCTCAGTAGGTGAAGACAAAAGCTGTTTCCCGTTTCAGTTGTTGAACGAAGGACACAACCATGGAGGGTCCTGCAGCTCCTCCCCAAAATTATATGGTGTACCCACACAGAGACAAAAATTACTGGTGCGTTCAGGCGTTTATGAGGGGCGATATTTCATTTCAGCACTTGACAGTCAACTGGCAAATATGTTGTTTTTGTAGCGCCTTGTGATTAATAGATACTAACAACCAAAAATGCTGTTATGAACACACAGGAGGGACCCAAATGCATGGGCATGGGCAGGGTTTGGTAATAAGATAATATTTTGTATTGTAGAGCAGGTTCTGGATTAGGGCCTGTTGGCCAGGAATGAGCAGAATGGAGATGTGAAAAATGACGTTTTATCTGGTTTTATTTAATAAAGTTGACTATGGTGTGCTTAAATTTACTCAAAGAACCAGATTAACAACCCTTTTAAATGAACACTGAAACAAACAAAATCCGGACTACATAAAATACAACAATGCAGTCATCAAATATTCAGCTCTGATAACGATGTAAAGCTCAATTTTTGTATGAACACATGCAACCGAATAAGACACAGACATTAAAAGAGTAGCTTGTTATTGCATAGGCTAGGTGATGCAGGGGTATGGAAGATTAGTTGAAAGTAGTTGAAAGTGATTTGGAGCACGCTCGCGTGTCACTTAGCAGCCGGCATGCGCCATTGTGGGTATTTAAAGTGGACTATATAGTGAAAGAAAGTAACCGCGGAGAATTCAAACATCCCTTCAAAATGGCTAATTCCGTGATAGCTAATGGTTTTGGACACAGCTTGGGAGAGCTGATGAGCTGATTGCAGACAGGTGTGCAGAATGAGCAGAGCGGGGAGCCCGGAGAATGAGGAAGGGTAGGGACACAGCTGTATGTTTGGCTACCATCTGACACTCAAGTAGCTTTTTTTATTGGCATATTTTAAGCGATTTACCAGATCCACCAGTAACTCTGACCACCCAGACACAAATACCTTGTAAATATGAGACAGTCACGTGATATGTCCGTACTCTACCAGTTGTCAAGGATCACCTAACCTTTTTTAAAGAACTTATCTGTTCACAAAGGATCAATTTAGGCAATAGAAAGCATCCTTTCTTTGCTGCATTTGGAGAATGGCACAAGCCTCAGCAAGCATTTAAGTCAGTTTCTCCAAGATTTCGCAGACTTCTTTTTAGATTGGTGCGGCCTAAAATGCCTGATGTTGCGGGAGCTTTTTGTTTGTTGCAGTGAAGTTGCGGGAGACAAAAAATGTTTTTTTGTGTAGTTCTTTAAAAATAAAAAGGAAACTGCTGCTGCCCGCTGCAGAGACCCGACAGGATTGAAACAGCGGCCGCTTCAGCAACATCAGAGTGAAAAATCTGCGTACACTGATGTTAAAATGTATACAAGTTAGCAAGACGGTCAGAAATGTTTCGCACAGTTTACGCCTCGCTGTAGGTTTTGTTGGTAAATGTGAGATGTTTGAGTCACACACGTCTCGCTAAACAAGGAAACAAATATGGCCACGTACGTGTGACGTCAACCTGTTCTCACTCCCGCTTGGTCGTTGGCTCTCAGAGTCACATACTGATACAGAGTCTCGCACGTAGGACTGCTGGGATTGGTCTAAGTCGCGGGAAACTCCGGTTATTGGTCAAATTTGCGAAAAAGCAAATAATTAACATTGGCTAACTTGTATGCTATGATATGTTGTCTTTTGCCTCCACTCATCAAGCTTTAATCAAGCATCATGGGGATTTTTATCTCTGAGAAATGTTTGTGTAAGTTGAAATCCAATTGCCAAAAAAGTTCCACACACTGTAAAAGCTTTCCGTCTTGATAGGTAGACACATGTGTCCTTTCAACTGTATTTCCTCTGTCAGTTAGTGGCACACCAGAGCTAGAATATTTTCAATTGGTCTAAAATGTTAGTACAGACATTCCTACTTTTTTTGCACAAGATTTTCACCCCACAAGTGATCCTGATGTAAGATGCTGCGTGGGCTGGTCAGCGCTGACACTTCCCTAGACATTGAGCAGATTGATGGGAACCAGAGGGCCTTCATTTGGATGGACGGATGGACAGATTTCCCAACATATTTCCTCCACGCTGTGGAGATAAGTCTCTTTCCTGACAACCCTGAGGGAGCATAAGGAATGTCAGGCGGAGTGACATGTCAGCATGCTCTCAGGTCCCCGGAGAGAAAATTCTCTATTTAGCATTCTGCTGAAAGGTTGAAGACAAGTAAAAAGAGCCTATATAACATGTCGGGGTGAGAAGGGAGGGAGAATATGTTTTAATGAGATGAACCCTTCTAGGGTTGTTTAGTTGAAGCCTCTTTACAAGTCTTTGTAAAGTGAAATTAAGTGAAATTTAAATCACTTTTACACCTTTTACCTGACGTTATGAGAGGAAAATTGGTTTATGGCTCCACATTTTTGAAGTTTGTAGGAAAGGTTACAAATCTAGAGGAATTTAAAATGGTAACAGAGCTGCAGTAGATTTTGGTTCATGATATATCCTGTGTGCAGTCCTGCTGTTTGTATCGATGGATAACATCATCATCACTCTTTTCACTCCAGACTGAGCCTCTCTCTTTTGCTAACCTAGAACAGTAAATATGTCTTTCAGGGGGAAGGAAACATCAGAGGGAAAAGGCAGGAGGTCTGAATAATCACATTACTCAGCCAACTGCTAAACAACAGCGGAGACCCGTGCTTTTTAAAAAACCCTTGCCAGAGTTCAAATTCCTGGCAGCCTGTAGGTGTAAAGACAAGGATAGCTTTGGTTGCGGAATAAAAACTGATTCACACAAAATGTAGACTAGTCAAACACAGCGTGTCAATACCTAAAAGCTGCTGCTTTAACTAAACATGTGCTCACAGCTAAATTACAGAAGGACCAGGCAGCTGCATGCATGGTAAACGTAACAGTCCCAAATGGTTCCTCTCAGCTGGGTACGTGCTTCTGTTTGAATCATTCTTTTGAGGAATTATGGTTGCCAGAGAGTCATAAGGGAATATAGCTCTTCGGGGACCTTTGCTGATGGATTCTTAATATGATTTAACTGACTATCACATAAAATAAGCCCATTTGTTTTAAGGTTTTCTAATGTGCATCTGAGACTGCTTCATGGTCTAAAAGCCTGAAAGGAAAAATCTGTCATATCATCTAAACTGAGATCTGGTGAGAATTATTCCCAACTCGACCATAATTAATGTTTCTTGTGTACATTTGTTGCTAAAAGTACTTAATAGTTGAGTTCATAAAAGTTTTATTTTATGATCTGCTTAATGAGAAGCTAGTGAAAGGGATTTTTGAAATGTGTCTTGATCTACCAATGACCAGCTTGGTACCGAGGCTGTCCTGTTTGTCATTAGTTCACTAATACAAAGTAGAGAAAAGGAACCTTTTTTATGAGGGGATAATTATTGTGAATGAGGAGGATATAGTGAAGGCACTCTGCCAGTGGATGGACTCAGAGCAATAATAAGATCTATGAACTCAATCAAGTCCAGGGAAACAAAAAGTTTCATTTTGTATAACTCTCAGGAAGAAAGCAATTAACTTTATTTTCCACAAAGTATATCTTTAATGTGCATGTTAAACATCTCAGTCTGCTTGTGTTAGTGATCTAAAGGGGTTTAATGGCTGATGACTTACCTGCATGTTGCTGCTGTTGAGCACTACGGGGAGAAAAGATAAACAGCAGACAGAACAACATAAGAGTGTATGAGAGAAAGAGAGTTAAGGGGATTTACAGGTTATGTGATTAGAGACTACACGCACGCACACACACACACACACACACACACACACACTGGTCTTGGAAAAAAATGATGATATATGAACATGTCAGCCAGCCAAGACCCATTACTGATTTTGATTAAAGAATGTAATAACAGCATTTAGGGAGGTTGCAGCATCTAGATCTGTTTCTGTTCTGGACTAGCTCAGTTATAAATTATGAATATTGATTTAGTATAGCTGCCCTGACAGTTATCTGTTAGGGCATCTTTAATTAGTGTGTGGACTAGAATCTCTATTAAGTGAATTTATTTGAAAGGTGAATAAAGCAGCAATGTGTTTCAAAGGATTAGGTAAAATATATTAAATATATGTGACACAGGTCACATTAATCATGAAACTATATATAATAATATGGCATGTAACATTTTGTGTATCTGCATTGGTAAATGTAACTGTTTTTTCTCTTTTATAGCCTTGTTCAAATCTTTTTTGTGTGCATTTTATTATACACAATTAAGACACATTAATGTGTTCTTCATATTGCATATCATTGCAATTTTTATTTTAATATAAAACACTTTTTCATGATATATAATTACCCACTGTTTGCACAGCATCACATATGCTATAGCTTAAGTTTAGTAGGTTAAAGCCCCTGAAAACTAAAATCATAAGTATTTCTCCAAAACAATACACTCATGAAAACAAAAACATCTTAAGATTTCAGTTATAAGTAAGGTATCACTTATAACGCGTTTAAGACTGCTTATCTTCATCAGGACAGTGTAGGTGTGGTTTGATCAGACCCATAAACTGTTGTCAGGTTCTGATTAAAAAATAAAAAAAATAAAAATCCATATCCTGACAGGTACTGCATGTCACCTTTTTAACAACGGAGCCCATCCATTTCAAACCAGTGAAAAGAGCACAGAGAAAAGACAAAAGCAAAAGAAATCTGTCATATAAAATAACCCAAACTGCTCTAACTTTGGTAGAAAATAGTGTGTGTATGTGGGATCCCATCAGTCATGGTAAGAAATCGATAAACTTTCAGGGGCTTTTAAAAATTTTTTTTAGTTTTTTAAAAACCTCTGAATACTTAAAGGGTACATTGGTAAGTGTTTTAATTATTATTTGAATCCTTATTGCTTGTGGATAAGGGCATTTTACATTCCTTTAAGTTTCAACAAGTTGGATATGATTTGCACATTTGATGTAGGCCGTTCCTGGTACTGCCTCCGCTGATGGAGTGGATCCGGGTGGCTGTCGCTCACACCGAGCATCGGCGAAGCTTCTCTGTGGACAGCGACGACGTGAGGCAGGCCGCCAGGCTGCTGCTCCCTGGCGTGGACTGTGAACCACGGCAAATAAAGTAAGGATGTGACGCTTATGACGAAGCAACAAGCAAGCGGCTCTTGAGGCGGAAATAATCCCACAGGTTTAGATAAACTTCAGTGAGTAAAGATGGAGAGAGTCCTTCTTGGTTCTGGAAGTGTTTAATCATCATAACATTTAGCCTATAAGCCCAGGAGCGTAACTCAGAAATCTCTCAGGGCGTAGATTCTTCCCCCCCAAAAACTGTTTTCCTATAAATCTATAAAGCCCTCTGTTGGACTGGAACTAATTATAACATGCAAGCCAGATATCCACACTGACATACAGAGAAACTGAGTGATTGAATCAAAGCTATATTCAGCACGAAAGCATGCGTATGTGTGTGTATAATTAAAGTATAATAAAGTTTGGGTTGGTATGGATCTTGTATTGTCATGTAACATCAGTAAATTGCCACTTCCTGGCACTGATTGATCGGTCCCTATATAACTTCAATAAGCTGCAATCTTGTTGCAATGTCAAACTTAAATGTGTGTTCATGAGACTCAGCAGTTAGGAAATAAAGTCCCTCTTTCATGGACTGCAGCAGCCAGTCGGCTGGCTTCATGACTTGGGGATAAATCTTCTCTCAGCATGTTTCTGCCTCACCTGTTTCCCCCTCTCTTCCCCTTTTCTCTTCTCTTCTCTCCTTCACAAACACACCGCAGCAGGCACGTAGCCGTGTACAATATTTGTCACACAGCCGCTCACTTGGCGACGTCGTGTTGGTGTCAGTGGGTTAAAAGTCTAATCACATCTCAAATACCTGCAGAGAAATAATTAATGAAGCACTAAGAGGTGTGAATTGGCAATTAACATCTCATTATACATGTCACATAATTGTCAAGTAAAATTTGACAAACATCACAAAACGGTTCCTCTGTGACCCTGTGGGAAAGGACAGCTGTGACAGCTGCGCGCAGCTTGGATTAAGAGGCTTTACGGGAGCCATGCATGAGTAATAATGAGTCACAGCAAAAGCGTTACCTGGAGAAAAGCTACTTTAAGAAGGGAAGAAAGTTAAGACGCAAGCAAAGTGAATGGACTTTGAATGCGAACAGCTTGAAATACTTGACATAAACATGTAAAGTTCAAGTTCCTTTTATAACATTCAAGACTTTAAGTTGGGGAAAGAAGAGGAGCTGTCATTTGAAGTTTCCTTCAGTGTGCAATAGAGGTGTTTATCCACAGATCTCCAAATCCATTTCTGAGATAAGCTCCTACTTCATCACACTAATGGATCTGCTGTTTCCATCTGCAGAGCGGAGGATTGTTTCTGTGCCACGAGAAAGCTGGATGCCGCCTCCACAGAGGCCAAGTTCCTGCAGGATTTGGGCTTCAGGATGCTCAACTGCGGACGGACGGACCTGGTCAAGCAGGCCGTGAACCTGCTGGGGCCCGATGGCATTAACAGCATGAGCGAACAGGTCCGGCACTTAACACACACTCCTACATGTGCATACAGCACAAACATCACACACCTACACAGCAATAGTGAAGAGAGTTAAACACCATGAATTTCTAACAAGTACACCTGGCAATCCATCCCTGTTCACACATAGGCTGAGCACAGGCTGCTCCCTATGAGTCATGCAATGTGCTAAATTATTATACCATGATACAACTTTTCAAAATTCACCTTGTTTACAAGAGAATCTTGGTTTCTTTGCGTCTGTGTATACGATTGTTGAACACAGTATACGAATATGCACAGATATACAGTAGGCAGCATCTGAATATTGGCTATGATATTTTTACCCCACAAAAATGTCAAATCACTTCTTTTCAGATTGTTACTAAGACACCACAACAATCCGCTGAACCCACACATTACAGTAGTGTCAGGATCTCTGATGATCATCGAAGATAAACATCCATAAATCCATTTAGAAATAATAACAAAAACCAATCTGTATAATAATTCTCAATTAATCTGCTGATTATTTTCCAGTTAACCGCTTTACTAAACCCCAATGGGATGTCATTAAAAAGCTTGTTTTATCCGGCCAACACTCCAAAACCCAAAGATAGTTGGTTTATGACCGGATGATGACCAATTGGAGTGGTTATTTAGATTTAATATTTATAAGTTGGTGACTTTTGTTTTTTAAAGCTTGGCATTAAAGACTAGAAGGTTTTTTGTGTGGCATGGGAATGTGGCATGGGAAATTTTAGACCCTTTTTTAGGGGGGCTTAAACCCTCCCTAAATTTCATCTAAGGCCCCGTAAAAATTCTGAAAAAAATAAATAAATGAATAAAAAAAATAAAAATCAATTTTGTTACTTCAAGTTAGAGTTTTTGAACGTGACTGTTAGTGACAGAGGACAATTACAGGTTCAAAGGGTTTGAAACAGGCGTAAAATCCTGTGTCTGTTGCACCCTGTTACCCCATCCAGGAAAGGGTCGGGCAGAAAACACAAACGCACTGTATCCGTGTCACATTGTCATTGGGAGCTGAGCCCCCCTAAAGGTCTGATCCTAGAATTGCCCCTGGTACGTGGTTACTTTGGCATCTGGTCCTTTGTGCTAGGTAATGGTGTAAGCCTGTGCGGGCTGGGCATTTTTTTATTGTATGCATGACACAATAATAAAAAAGTTTTTATTCATTCATTCATTACCACTTGAGACAATTCAAGCACCGAATCCTTATAATTTAAGATGCCGTGAGCAATCATTGTTTGGCAACTTTGCATGAAAAATGACTCAAGATTAATCGATTTATATCAAAATGGTTGGCGTATCAACGATTTCCAACAACTTCCAGTGGATAGAAATATTTTTGTGAAATGAACACAGATAGTAGCTGTGTGTTATAACCCTACTGTTTATCCAAAAAATGAAGCCGAAAGAAATGATCTAATGGTCCATTTGCACCTAATATTGCAATACCCTTTTCCTGGACTGGTTCAATATCTCAATTTTACTGTATCCAAGTGTTAATGTCTTTTGGGATTTTGTACTTTCCCCAGTCAATGGAAATATTGGTAATTCCTTGCGCTACTAAGTGGAAGCTAATCGTGCAATCGGATTTTCCGTGGTCAGAAAGCTATGCCTGGTTAAGTTCATTTGGCAGCTTTACAGTCAGATACTCTACACACACTACAAAGTCCCTTTTTCCATTTTTGTTTCTAACTTGAATGTATATTATTTAGAAAACATGCAGCTTCTTGTTATCCCCATCTCCTGGCAGCTTGATTCATATCATATTCATTCAGATGACTTGACTGGAACAGACCTGACTTTGTTTTCAGTATTTACAGGTCTTTATGCGTATACAGAATTGTATTGACTGACACTTTTCTGTCTCACTCCTCACATAAATAACAAGTTGTACTGACATACAGGCTTTTAATTCACTACATTTTGCTGGGGACCAGACAGCATTACAAGAGCATAAAGTAAAAGTTGCCATCTGTCATCGCTGCTGAGACACATTTGAACTCATCACGATGATCATCGGGATTCGCCGTCTATCGCCCTTTAGCTGGTTGCTGATTAAAAAGATTGGAGTCCAGGAAATATTTAAGAATGAATCACCACAAAGGGATATCAGTCTTCAACATAAAGTGCTTTGGTGTGTTATGAGTGAGTCATAAAAGGCCTGTGTCGAACATAACGGCCCAGATCAGACATATGATTAAAGGCTGTTTTATGGAAGCTCGTCCACTTTAGAGTGTTCTTTGTTTTTGGCCAGCTAGTCTGATAAATGGGAATAACTCTCTACCTGCCTTTAATATAGTTCTTTTGTTATTTTTCTCTTTGCAAAAACACTTAGACGAGGCTTTAGGAGAGATGAGGCTCGGAAAGCATAATGTGTGTGGGTGTGTCAGGCTCAAGCGAGTGCTCTGTGTGCATATGGTGACATGTACAGACATAACATCTTATATGTTAGCATGTTAGGATTTTCACAGCCCACCGATGCTGTCGCTCTCGGTGGAAGGACACTGTTATTTCGAGGCAGTTATGATTATGTCTGGTAAATTAGGCCCTCCATGAAACTGATGAGGATGAAAATGGGCACTGAGTTTTATGTAATATTTGAATACTGAGTATATGTCAGTGCAATCTTTATTCATTAGTAGCCCAGCAGTGATCGTGAACATATTGCACTTCAGAGGTTCCTTATGTGATTTAAAGAACATTACCTAAGGAAAGACTTGGACACTAAATTACTTTGTTTTTCTATAGAGCTAATGAGCACAGCTGTTGGTGAGCTCCTTATAGAACTGCTGTTATCTTTAGGGCTTTGCAGATCCCACTGACATCTACATTTTTCATGGTATAGTTAAGAGACATAACCCAGCATCGTGGGTGTTTGTTCGGTGCAATAATTAATCAACATGGCAAGTAGTACACTCTTTGGGTGTTGAATGCTTAAAAAACTTCGCTCCAATCAAGCCATGTGTTAATGAACATCCAAAAAGCAAACATCCTTCCTCACTGTGAAAACATCTTTGGAAATGTGTTATTGAAGTTTTAAAACATATACAGTACAGGTAACACTATTTTCTATACCTGCCAGTGTTGCCATGTGTAAGGTAGTTATCCTGTTTGTACAATAATTTAGCTCCATGTAGGACACACATTAACAATAGAGAAGGCTTAATGTGTGATCATGTCAACATGTTATTTGTTTTTATGACACTATCGTATGATGACAAACTGACCCTGGAGCTATATATGATCCAATCCTAGTTCTTCTACTGTGGGCGCTGTTGCTACTCATAATCTCAAATAAAGTGTGCAATGATACTTCAGAGCTTTTGTGTGGTTTAAAGGATAAGTTAAAACATTTTCAAGTCTGTTTTACAACAATAGTGCAATATGAGCACCTGACAATAGTCAGACAATAGTCAGGTGCTCATATGAAAATTGTTGTAATCCTCCCTCATTTTCATACTGGCCATTAAAAGGCAATTTTCTAATGCGTCATTAATGTAAGAAAGTAATTATTTTCCTATTTTATTTTCATCTATAACAATGCATCACATTTTATGGGATGGTTATATGTTAATTGGTAAGATAACTAACAAGTAACTATAGCTTTCAAGTACATATAGTGGAGTGCAATATTTGCCTTCTAAAGGAATAGTATGTAACTTTTCTGCATTGAAATGTCAATGTTAAAACGACTACACCTGTGTTTATATTTTGGTGAGTTGGGTACTTACATTATCCCAAATGTCAACTTTTTTACTGGATTAAATCACTGGGTTCGTTTGTTTTGGAGAGGAGGAGACCCCTGTGGATAATTTGGCTCCTTGTAAAAACCTCCTGAAGGAATCCTAACGGTGGTGAAGACAACGGCTCCCATGATGCCACGCTTTTTCACAATGTCACCAAACCTTTTGTAATTGTTTTGATTGAGAGACCCCTAGCGGCAGAAAATGACATATTGTGCCTTCAACTGTAGAAGTATAACGTCCCCTAATATGGTAATACACAAGCAAAGTACAAGTATGTGCATTCGCAACTGTGGTTTAGAACTGAACCAATTCACTGGAAATCACAAATTGATGGCACTACTGTACTGTTGAAATTCAGATAGTGTACAATTTTGAAAATAAAAAAAATGTGTTTGTGATTGGCTTAAAAAAGATCTCCTGGAAGAAATACAGTTTCACCTTTCCTTTCTACAAAAGGACATTGCAGAAATGAATAACCCAGCATGAACCCTGTATCCCTCCTCCTCCCTCCCTGCCTCCCACAGGGAATGACCCCTCTCATGTACGCGTGTGTACGCGGGGATGAGGCCATGGTTCAGATGCTGCTCGACGCCGGAGCCGACATCAACAGCGAGGTCAGTGTTCACGAGACACCATCAGTCTGTTTAAAGTGTCACATTGATTCCACATTTTTTGGTTGTTGTTTTTTTTGTCCAAAATGTTCATTTACATTTGTTGTGTGAAAACGATGAACCCACTTTGTGTTGCTCTCCCCCCCCCTTTCTCTGTCTTCACCGTCTCACCTGCTGTCGGCATGCTGTCTGTTCTCCTGGTAGCTCATTACATGAAGTGCACTGATAAGCAGTAAAAGAGGATCATTTGCACAGTAACAATGATAAAGACTAATAAGCCACTGATAGTCAGATATTACATTTTACACTGTAGACATTCAGCAGCAGTTTGTTTTAAACTGCATCAATAATGCAATACTGTTGTACAGTGTGTGCACTTATTGTAACTTGCTAGCACAGACTTGTGTTGAACTAAGATCAGTGTTTGTAACAGTGAAGCTTTATTATTTGTTGTTTGTTTGTCTCTGCAGTGTGTCCTATGTGTGTGTTTGTAGCTGCTTGAATCTCAGTTGGCAGTAAGAGTAATAAGGAATAGCAATGCTTCATGGATTCTCCTCCATCACAGTGACCTCATCGTTGATTGTTGTAATTGCTCCATTGGTTTAGTGCATGGATTCCGTGCAGGCGTGTTGACTCTAAAGCAAAGCGTTACCTGGATAATTCATCTAGGCGTCCAGTGTGATTGACACATGTTCAAAGCATTTGTTCACCCAAATTACAAGCAACATATTCTCTCATGTTTTTTCTAATGGAGTCTGGTCATGCAGATCTCTTTAAGTGCTTTTGAGATTCGTCTATTCTATCTGTGATTTCAGCCAGCACACCAATACAATAGAGGTACATAGACATTTTGCTATCCAAAAAACAATGTCCTGGTTTAACTAGATCAGTTGTCCCCACCAGGGGTGCCAATCTGAAGGGTCAAACTGGGTTATTTAAAGTTATATAATAATAATAATGTAATAAAGTATACTTTATTAATACCACAAGGGGGAAATTACAATACAAGTATGTATATGTATATATATATGTATATAAACTGTATACGTTTATACAATATAATTATAGTATAGGTATGACTATAAAGAATTTGTTGTTTGTTCACACTTTTTTTCTTGGGAAATTAAGGTTACTTCTACTTCTTCAAGCCTCTAAGAGGTTGTTAGTTGAACTCCTCAAAACCTGTCTCCTCCACTTAACTAAAGCAAGCCGTAGCAGCACTGCTGTTGTGCTTTACTTATATTGCCAACACTAATTGTGTTTACATTATTTCAATTACCTTGTGCTGTAGAGCTACAGTGGGCTATGCACATACTTATGTAACTAAAGTATAATCCAGATAACTGTCTCTGTTTTTACCTTCTTTTATGTACTACGGACAGAGAGCAACCGTCACAGTGAGCAGCAGGTTTGCAGTGATGTCTCACCTAGATGTGTGTTACTAAAAAAAAGGAGATTACTGACTTTTCTCAACATGCTTCATGATGGCTTCATATATAAGAGTTAACCCCTAATATTCTTGGCTAGATAGGTAAACACTGACCTAGATAACCCCTAGAGTTTACTGTCAACAGGTTTTATGTTTGCTGTTTCAATGGGAGAAATTTGTTCTGTGGGTTGTGACACGTTACTGTGAATTAGAAATGTTCAACACAAAGTGAATTCCCAGTCACCTCTACTGTTTAAAGGTGGCGACAGAAATCTCAAAACCTCAGCATAGGAAACTATTGCATGGCTAAATACGCCTAACATTTTTGATTATAATTTGGGTGAAGTGGGCCTTTAATAAGTTAAGTAAAGCAGATGATGTTGCATAACGCTGATTGAAAATTACACTATTTCAGATGTTTGTTTAAATACCTCTGAACGTCATGATGCACTCTCTGTTTCTGCTGAAACTATCATATTATAACCTAATTAATAATTCATCATCGCTGTGAACACAAAAACCTTAACATTCCCTCTGTTGTGTAGCATCAGGGCTCAGATTAAGTGTGACATTACATTAAACATCAGTCAAAAAAAAGAAGGCCTCCTCCAGGTGATATTTAGAAATAATTTCTGTAAATTATCCTGTAATAAAGCCACTTCAGAAATCACACAGCAACATTGGGGCTGTGTGGCTGTTTCATTTTACTCTGACGCCGCTTTGTTCATGAGTCAGCACCACCCGTCTTGACAGTGTTTGTAGACTTTGCCAATGTTGTGTTTTCTCTCTGGTTTCATTCCCCTTTGAAATGAAACCCTATTTAAAGAAGGAGCTAGGCAGATAGTACAAAGGGTGGTCATCCGAGCCATGCCCAGGCAAATATACTCTGACTGAGGATTGAGATGAGAAATAGAAGTCAAGCTGCTGAAGATTTTCTGTGAGACTCAAGAGGAAAATCTCTCTCTGTCACTCTCCTGCCCTCCTTTGCTTACACTTCCCCTGCTGCACACTGCTTCTCGCTCCTCCCTTCACCCCCATCTCCCGCCCTGAGCTGTGAATGTTAATGGCTGTATATCTCTCTCCCTGAACTTCACCTATGACTTCCCAGGTGCCAAGCACAGTAAACAAGCACCCCTCAGTTTATCCTGAAACACGCCAGGGGACGCCACTCACTTTCGCCGTGTTACAGGGACACATCCCTGTCGTGCAGGTAGTGACGTTTATGACCTGTAACCCTTTGCCCTGACCTTTGCACCAAAATGAGGATATAATGATGATGATTAATTATTATTATGGTGCATCATAATAATATTAATAATAATAATAATAATGCAATTTGTCGTTTTCATTTCTCATCCTTGATCCTGTCTGTGCAGTAATTATGTGGAGAGGATTTGATCAAGGCAAACTCTCCAGCTTAAGTATGTTTTTAATAATGTATGCACTTAATGTGTGTAGCTGAGTCACGCCAGCCCCGCTTTCACCAAAACTGAATCTAAGGATTGGTCCGACAGCACCAAGGAGAACTCCGGAGGCAAACTAAACCGAGCAGAGCTCAGCCAGCCTGATACACAGCCTCAGGGATGCCAGATTTCAGTGTTTTGTTCATTTTTTTTTTTAAATATATAATAATTTATGTTGCAGTAGTTATTGTATGAGCTGACACTGGCTAAAAGCATGATAAACAGCTTCGCCCTCAGGATCCTTTCAATTATTAATGTGCAACAACGCAATCAGAGTTATTTTGAGATAGAAAAAGAAACGATTTTGATTTGTTCTTTCTCAGCTCAGGCAAGTCATCACCAACAATAACAAGCTAATGAGGAAGTGAAGATAGGATCGTGTGTCCAGAGCTAGGACAAACTCTAGGTGGTTTACTTTTCCAACAGTTAAGGCTTTTCACTTTTTCAAAGCCTGAGTGTAACATTGTCGTCCCCCCTCCCCCCCACCTGTTTTCTTCCTCCCCACGCTTTGTTTCCCCCTCCTGTCCTTCCTCTCCTCCTCTCTCCATCCCCGCCACAGTTGTTGCTGGATAACAGAGCGAATGTGGAGGGCGCCCTGCAGGATGGGGCGGAGAACTACACGGAGACCCCGCTTCAGCTGGCCTCTGCTGCAGGTACATGTGGATTTCTCTTTCACGTTCACCCAAGCATTCTTACTCTTGGTGGGGCCTTGAAAGGTTTAGTCATGACATGCTTTATTATAAGCTCACCAGAAGGCATTCTCGCTGCGCTTTTAATCATCTAATTAGTTGTTGTGTAGTTGTGCAGCCCCTTATGAAAGAACCTGCAGTTTCATACTATCAAAAATGAGCTTTAAACTGACTCAAATTATCCGTCAGAGCAGAACCAAACGTGCATCCAAAGGAAACATTTCACATTTGGGGACGCACGTTCACCTTCTTGCTGAATGTTGAGTTAGAAGAGAAGTTTGATGAAATATGAAACTAAAGCCAGCAGCTGGTTAGCTTAGCTTAGCATAAAGACTGGAGACTGGAGGGAAACAGCTAGCCTGGCTTGGGTCAAAGGCCACAAATGTGCTTACCAACAGCTCTAAAGCTCACAAAACATGCATAAACTGAAGGAGTCCTGTAGAATAAAAAAGAAAGCACAGATGTCTTCTTAAATTATAGTTTTTGTAGGTTTCAGGTTCATAACAGTAATTAATGATTCAATGTAGAGGTACATCGTCATCAGAGTCCTGTATTTACTGTGAAATTGCTAGGCAACCAGTGTAAAACTACAAATAGTTGTTTTTACAGTTTTTTTATGAGTTAAACAAATAAGATATAACATGTTAATAAGTGAGCTTTAAAGGTGCTGATAGGAATATTGTGTTACCTTTGGACAGAGAGAGGCTAGCTGTTTTCACCTCTTTCCAGTCTTAATGCTAAGCTAGATGCTAGCTCCAGCCACATACTGTATGTTCTACCATACAGACCTGAGCAGACATTGCGTCCCTCTCCCCTTATAGCTCAGACACAAAAGTGCTATCAATCTTTTCAACACACCCTACCTATTTAGCATAAATGGCATATATTTGCCCAATGATTGACTCATTATTTAAATAAGAGATAACTACACTGCTGCCTTTTTAATTAATCCCAATGAAAGTGTTCAAAAGTGAATTCAAACATAACAAAGTTAACATCACAGCAGTGAATCTTCATGTTACAGTGAGTGACCGCAAGGAAGGTGTAGGCAGCTGCGTTGCTACGGTAACGAGTAATGCAAAACACACGGTCACAGATCATGAATACTATTAGCATCCAGCTCATTAAAATATAAATAATGTAGATGAAATAAAGACCACAATCCCAGAGCAAATGTTTTTAATGAATAGCAATGAGTGCGCACAGAATAATTGAATGCAGCTTCAGGCTCCTTTTTACTGTCATATTAACTTTACAAGGACATAAAAGCTTGAGTAAGCAATAGGGTATCAATTGATTTTAAATGAGCAGTGTCTTTACTGTATCCGATAAGATCAGCATTGAAGTGTTTAAATCACTTTTAAACTGGGACCTACAGTAGTTTATGTTCTTCTAATGCTTGGTAGAGTACATCGAGGATTATGAGTTGTTTTGTTCTCAGCAGAAAACCCCCAAAAAACGTTCATAGCTGTAGTAGCTCATCAATGTGGAGCCAGTTTTCGATACTTTGTATACTACTGGGTAGAAAAGTAGTACAGTACCAACTTGACAGTACTGCATCTTATCAGATAGCATATGTTTTTTACAGTAGGTGTCAAATAAATGAAGGTAAGTAGAAGTATAAAGTAGCAAAAACGGGAAATACTGTCAAAATTGTACCTGTATCAAAATGACCTGGTTACTTCTTAAAGGGGCGATATGCAGTTTTGCCCATTTCTTTGCTTTATCATAAGCTCACCAGAAGGCATTCTCGACTGTGCAGAATGTTTTCTCGCTTTTTGCTCGCAGGTTTCTCTATAACCTATAGGTCTCTATAGCGGCTGCCCTACAGCTTCAGAATAGATATTTGGCCCCAAAGCTGTTCAGTTAAGGTAAATTAAGCTAAAAAAACGGCATAGTTCCCCTTAAAGCCGTAGTAGGCAAAGTAACCAGTAACTAAAGCTGTCAGGTAAATGCAGTGGAGTAAAACTTACAACCTTTCCCTCTGAAATGTAGTAGAGTAGAAGTATAAAGTAATATTAAATGGAAATACATAACATGTCAATGTATTTGAACCTGGACCCTTTTTCTTCCATGTAATTGTGTCTAAGTGACTATTCTTTAAAAAGAAAATCTTTGTCAATTTCCATCCACTAAAAGTGCTGTTATTGCCCCTGACAGGCTCAGATTGTTATTATATACTACATAATTGCAGGTGTGTTGAATCTCCCTTCCCAGAGATCTTTGTTTGGCCATTTTAACCATTTTCTCGCAACGCTAGTACTGACCGGAAATAACAGTACGCTGGTTCACACACACATCAGTTGAAGAGCGAGTCTGTTGCGTTGGCTCTGTCTACCCTCTCTGACAGACCAATGGAAAACGCGTCACAAACTGTGCCCCTCTTGTGATTTCTCCCTGGGAATGTCGCCACAAACACCCAGTTTAGAATACTGCAAATGCAAATACATGGGCTTCCATTGGTAGGTCATAGACTCAATCCCCTTTTGTTACTGCATTAGGCGATAGATAGTGACTTTAAAGTACAGGTGCCTCATGATTTTACTTAAGTACAATACTTGAGTAAATATACTTAGTTACTTTCCACCACTGATCAACACAGATTGTTTAAAATCATCAAATGTAAGCCTTATTTTTGGGTATTCACCCTTTATTCATCTGTTTCATCCTGGTTAGGTAACTTTGAGCTGGTGAGTTTGCTTTTGGAAAGAGGGGCAGACCCCATGATCGGGACCGTGTGTCGAAACGGCATCTCCTCTTCCCCGCTGGGAGACATGAACTCATACAGTCTGGCAGCAGCACATGGTCACAGGTAATACAGGCAATCACACACACACACACACACACACACACACACACACTCAAGTGCCAGCCAGCAGAGATATATCCATTACCACAGTATTGATCCATTTACACACCGTGTCCTGGTCCATCTGCCTCTCACAAAATCCTGCAGTATGAGAGACGGCTATCTGAGTGTCTCTGTCAGACAGCAGGCAACAGTAAGTGCTGCAGTCTATTCAGCAGCACTTATAGCTTCAGTTTGACATCATTTCCCTGCAGCTGAATAAGATAAAGCCCATTAACATTCAGGGCAGTGAAGAGCTGTCAGGAAGTGGAGTAGTAGTAGCCAATAACACAATGCAGCATTATTAAGACAGTCAGTTATAGGATGATGATCAGGCTGCAGTGTGTCGTGAGTGGATTTAAACTGCATTAGGATTGGTTGTGAGATGCTGGGGTGTAAGATTTTAATATAAGGCAAAAAAGAAGTAGGAATGAGACTGCAGTATTTACAAATGTTACACTTTTACTTTACATTTTATATGCAGTTTTAAACTCTTCTAACACTGGGTTTTGTTTAGACTTAGGGAAGTAACCAGCAACTTCATGTGGAGGAGTCTGAGGAGAGGGCTTCAGTGCAACCAACATGTTCAGCTGTTGTTGGGCACTAAGAAGCTCAAATCTGCAATTAAACTGCTCATGAAATTAACATTTCACATTTTTGGTTTTACATCTTAAATGCACAAAATATGTTTAAACATGACTTAGTTGTTTTGTTGTATCTGTTTTCCTCTGCTTACATTCTCTGTGCTAAGCTAGGCTAACATGTCACTGAGCTGTTTCTAATATCAGTCTTCTCATCTTACCTTCAGTAAGGCAAATAATACATGTATTTTCTTTAACTATTTTCTCATATGGACCTCATGTACATTATATGGCCAAAGGTATACGGACACTTCTTATGTTTTGGTGTAGGGCTTTTTTATAGTTTGCTGGACCAGAGTTAGATTTTTGTTAAAGGAATTCTTAAAGGTCCCATGGCATGGAAATTTCACTTTTTGAGGTTGTTTAACATTAATATGAGTTCCCCCAGCCTGCCTATGGTCCCC
>NC_045755.1:17025158-17025351 GCF_008692095.1 Etheostoma spectabile
AGAAATGGTGATAGGTGTAAACCGAGCCCTGGGTATCCTGCTCTATCTTTGAGGAAAAGCTCTGATGGGCCGATCTGGAATCTGGCTACACTCCCAGCCTCCACATTGCCCCCACTCTCTCCTCCTCAATAGCTACAGACTCAGAAATGGCAAATTGTGGAACTGTCTCTAGTGGCTGTAATTCTGCACCAAG
>NC_045755.1:17025361-17027786 GCF_008692095.1 Etheostoma spectabile
GGGAAATAGACTTCAGATATGGTATTAGAGAGAGCACCACGTCATTGGACCCTTAAAACCAAAGTTTGTGACAACAATATTTTGTGGACGAGCCTTTCCACTTTCTACCTGTGCACAAATCCTGGTCCACAAAGAAATTATTTTCATAATTTGGTGTAGTTGACTGGCCAGCACAAAGCCCTGCCTCAACCCCATCCAACACTTTTTGGACAAATCTGAAACTGTGAGTCGCCCAACATCAGTGTTGGACCTCACTCACGTTTTTGTGGCTGAATGGAAGCAAATCCCTGCAGCAAGACTCCAAAATCCAAGACGAGTGGAGGTTGTTGCCCATGGTCAAGGAATAATATGATCAACAATCCCATAACGGTTCAATATATGTGTGTCTGCATACTTTTGGTCATTCAGTGTTGATCCATGAACTAAACCAGAGAAAATACTGTGCTAATCTGCTCACCAACTGATGCACACTCAAACCCAGGCGACTGTTAGTGGAGATAAAAAAGCTTCAAAGTGACGGCCGTGAGCCTCCCACTGACTTGTCATCAGTGATCAAACAATCCCAAAAACAGGCTATGATGTCGTGTTTGACTTGGCATCTAAACAAGCCCCTCCTCACTGAACAGACAGTGATGCATCATCAGAATGTGTTCACACTGTGTACGTTAACACACTGCGTCATTCCGTTGCAAACAGAACTAATAAATATGCCATAACAAATGTTTTAGTGCAACATTTTTACTTTCTGTTCTTTCAGAGGAGATAATCAGTTTTAGCTTCATATATTGAGAATTTACAGAATAGAGTACACAATCATGCTTAATTAAGTACATGAGAATATTTTGAGTGTCATCAGAGCTAGAGAGCTGGATGAGCTTAATGTGGAGTTAACACTGTACGTGTGTGCTTAATTCAGAACAATTTTCCGCTCTGTGATCATCCACTTCACCACTTCTCTTCCTACGATTTGACGAGGGCTAGCAGGCCATGCTAGGGGTTTTGCGGTGTTGTCATCCCCTTCCCACAGCTTGATTCCCTTTTGCCCTGACCATAAAACAATCTGTCACTGCGTCTTATCACTCCGCTTTCCTTTAATCTATGTCCAGTTTTTTTTATTACGTTTTCCCTCTTTCCTTCTAGGAATGTATTTCGTAAGCTCCTGTCCCAGTCGGAGCAGGAAAAAGGGGACGTGCTGTCCCTGGAGGAGATCCTGGCCGAGAGTTCGGATCCCGTGGAGAAGAGGTTGGCGCCGCAGGCCAACGGAGGAGGGACGCTGCGAACAGGAAAGGCCAGACTGAGGGCCCTGAGAGAGGCCATGTACCATAGCGCAGAGCACGGCCATGTGGACATCACCATAGACATCCGCAGCTTAGGTCAGATTTACTTATACATGCTTCACTGGCACACATGCATCGCTCTCTGGTGCCTCCAGCTGTCCTGGATTTGTGCTCTTGCTGTGCCTGTCCCGTCCTGTGCTGTCCTGTACACACTCTAAGCAATCACTCATTCAACCATTAAACAGTTGCAGGAAGAAGGACTTTTTAATCCGAGGCAATATTAGCTCAGGTCAAAGGTTTTAACGTAAGGATGAGAAAGTGTCCTTGAGTAGTGCTCATGTGGCAGTCATCATCTTTGCCCCTAAAATTGTCCAGTTCATTTGGCATAAGACCTAATGTGGTTGTTGATTAGTATTAATTGACAATCTCATCACCAGTGCCATTTAGTTGCTGTTCTGGACCTTTTGGTCAAATCACACAATCCTTTGCAGATTGAGTTTACTCAGCTGTAAGATTTTACCACTCTTATGTCTGTACGGTAAATATGACGCTACAGTCAGCAGCCTGTTAGCTTAGCTTGGCATAAATACTGGAAACGGGCAACAGCCAGCCAGGTTCTGTCCAAAGGTAACAACATCTTCCTACCAGCTCCCCTAAAGCTCCCTAATAAACACGTTATTTGTCATTATAACGCCCTGCAAAACCACTACATTGGTTTTTATACTTTGGTGTTTGTACAGATTGAACAAAGGAGATATATAATGTGTTAATTAGCCAGCTTTAGAGATGCTGGTAAGCTGATTTTGTTATTGAATTCATGGTTTCTGTGAGGGTTTAAGTAACGTTAATTTCATCTGCCCAAGTCTGTGAAGGTCTGCACAGACCCCTGTGCTGATATATAAAATATTTGTAGATTAAATTAAATGTCAGAGGACATCGTCTATTATTATTGCTATTTTTAATGCAATTTCAGGAAGATTCTTGGAGGTTAAAGTTAATAATAAACAAATGAGTTGGTATCAAATTACGCCGGATTTCACTCATTTAGGCCAGATATCCGTTGCCTTCCGCTTTCTTTGTGTTGGCATTTTAAACTCTGGTTGATTACTATGGTTACCTGCTCCTCAGATCTCTGCAGGGTAAATCCA
>NC_045755.1:17027796-17030029 GCF_008692095.1 Etheostoma spectabile
TAGACTATCTGTCCAATCAGAGTTTTCTGTTACACGACTAAAATCATCTTTTGACCGTACACATGTTCCACCAGAACAAGTTCCTTCCTGAGGCTATTCTGCAGAGGCACCGCGGCTTTTCCCGGTGCTTAGCACTGTCCAAGACGATTGTGATTGGTTTAAAGAAATGGCAATAAACCAGAGCATGTTTTTGTGTGTACTCGCCGGACCGGTCTGGGAAAGCAAGACATGGAATGCAAACTCCCGATTGTAGTATATATAGAAGCGTCAGAGCGGCCGCTGTCCATGTCCGTACTGAAGCATGATCAAAGCTTAACTGTTTCCAGTCTTTGTGCTAATCTAAGCTAACCATCTTCTGGCTGTAGCTTCCTAAGGGACCATGTGGTGAGATTGTTCGTGAATAACTGTTTTCAAGGCCCGAATGATCTTTCAAATGAAAAAATAGTGGAAAATGCCCGTTACAAAATCCCAGAGCCTAAGGTGATGACTTTAAATTGCTTGTTTTGTCCAACCAACAGTCCAAAACTTAAAGATAGCAAATCTATAGTCAAATGAAACAGAAAAGCAGCAAATACTCACATTTAAGAAGTTGGAAATGGATAAATTAATGAATCACTTACAACAACAACTTTTTAATCAACTTATCATTTCAGCAGAGCTGTTGATACACAACGCCATCCCTGTCATGTCATGATTTATGTTAATCTCACATACATCATCCAGTACTCATCATACTGTTGCAGAACATTGCAGCCATTTTTCAACTGGGCCATCTTTAATTACATTCAAGTGTTGTCTTTATATTCCCGCCGGAGCCTCTGACTTTCCAATATTCCAGCACTCACCATGCAATCGCCTTTCAACTCACACAAACACCACAAAGTGATGGAAACATGGTCGGTTCTCTCGCCCCTGAAACTGCTCTGACTTAGATCGGCTTTGCCATGCACGAGCGTGTATTCACTGTTCGTGTGGTGGTATTCCCAGGTGTTCCCTGGACACTGCACACCTGGCTCGAGTCCCTGCGTACCTGCTTCATCCAGCACCGCCGGCCGCTGATCCAGGGCCTGCTCAAAGACTTCAGCTGCATCCAGGAGGAGGAGTACACAGAGGAGCTTATCACACACGGCCTGCCGCTCATGTTCCAGATCCTTCGATCCAGCAAGGTCACCGGGGCTTTCTTTCATGTTCACGTAAACAAAATGCTTGTTGAAACATCTGACAAAATAAGGCTGGTTTGCTGGGAATACAAACTGTCCTGTGATCATGTGTTAGGGTGACATTAACACTCATTTTGCACATATTTAGTTGCACTCCGAACCATATTAACATACATTTGCATTGATTGTAAGCTCATGGTAAACAAAGGCCAGAAAACTCTACTCTGTATAAAGTTTCCGTTCTCACTTGTGTTGGTGTCTGTTTGCAGAACGAGGTGATAAGCCAGCAGCTGTCAGTCATTTTCACCCAGTGCTACGGGCCCTTCCCCATCCCTAAACTGACAGAGATCAAGAAGAAGCAGACCTCGCGCTTAGGTAAGAGAGCAAGTTAAAAATAGTGACTGATGCTCAACATTTTCTTGTACTTACTGCATAAAATGAAGCTGAGTGATTAGGGACTGACAGCTGGGTTATATAATTAAAGTGGCAGGCCGAGATATTCTTGTTTTTGGGCCAATATGTCTCCAACTGGTGAGGCCACTCAAACTTTGCTTAAAGGGATACTTTTCCATTTTAATTCAGCTCTGTGTCATCTTTGTGTGGGCAGTGTGTTTAGATAAGGTGTTTGGCTTCTCTCCGTGGGGCCAGAACACGGAGCTCGGAGTAGCCGTGGTCCGTTGAAATCTCAGCGCATTTTGCGTCATCCGGCGGCTCACAGTGGACCTCAGCTGCTCGGAGAACCTTGCACTGCAGCCACGGAGGGAAGACCAACACTGTTTATCTTCACTCACACTGGCATAACACAGAGCTGGATTTAAATCAGCAAAATATCCCTATTATACCAAGACATGCTTGCTCCTTACTTTTTTCCTCAAATTTTTTGTTTAAGTGGCGACTTTGTTTTCCAGCATGCATTTATGATCTGATATAGCCAAGGCTATATATATACTGTGTGTGTATATGTATATGTGTGTCTCTATATATATATATATGTGTGTGTATATATATGTATGTATGAATGTATGTATGCATGTATGTATGTGTGTGTGTGTGTGTGTATATATATATATAAA
>NC_045755.1:17030039-17050242 GCF_008692095.1 Etheostoma spectabile
TATATATATATATATATATATATATATACTGTAGTTATTATCTTTTGCAGTTTTTGGGTTTAGCATTTTCTATTAAGTTATCTGCAGTTCATGACAAGAGTTTTTAAAAAGCTTTCAATTCAGTTTCCTCAACAACTTAAAAAGTGTTTGAAGTTATTAAAAAGTCTTAAATGTAATTTACAAAAGTATTTTCTCTTTGCCTGCTGTAGGCAGCGATGAATGTTTTTGCATGCGATTGCAGGCTGTCGGGAGACATTATAAACTCCCTTTGAACAGCTTCAAACATTTATCATATGATTTGGAAGCAGGTATTTGCATGTCTGTAATGATGTGATTTATCAATCTGATGTGGTATTAAAAGCTCCTTTTAAAGTTGGGAAGGTCACAAACATTTACCCATTTCAATGTTTCCATGCGTAATCAGAGCATGAGGAGGGACTGAAACATTCAGCGACTGTGCTGCAGCACCACCTTGTGTTTGATCAACAACTGGCTTAGAATAAAACTGGTTAACTTTGCATGTGGGGAGAATGAATCCTTTAAAAACCTTTGACAGCTAATTAATTTACCAGGATGTTCAAGCATAATCTTTAAGAAACTGCTCAATGAACCGGATATCAATTTCAACTGCCTGTCTTTTAGAATACCAATGAAATGGGAATCGTTATATTTTGATAATGCTGCCCTGATAGCGGAGTAATGAATCACACTCACAGTAATTAATGACCACATTAAATTCATCTTTTGTTCTGCATCCAACGTTTAGGAGGCTTGATTAATGAAGCGTCATTTGTCTTTGTAAGATTATGTTTTAGGGGAATGTTAGGCCTTTATTTATGGGACAGCTGAAGACATGAGAGAGAGAGAGAGGGGGAGTGACATGCAGCAAAGGGCCTCAGGTTGGAATCAAACCTGCGGCCGCTGCATCGAGGAGTAAACCTCCGAATATGTGCGTGCGCTCTATCAGGTGAGCTACTCAGGCACCCCTCGTTTTTATTACATCTTTTTGTGCTTTTCTTCAGACCCCCACTTCCTTAACAACAAGGACATGTCTGATGTCACGTTCCTGGTGGAGGGGAAACCGTTTTATGCACATAAGGTTTTGCTGTTTACAGCTTCAGCCAGGTAAAGAAGAATTTTGCTATTTAGTGTTTTTTCTTCTTCTTTTTCCCACACAGCTATAAATAAATGCCCCGATTTCTTCTGTTTCATCCAGGTTCAAGTCATTGCTCCAGAACCGGCCGGCAGCAGAGAACACCTGTATTGAGATCAGCCACGTCAAGTACAATATTTTCCATGTAAGAATTTTGTTGTCATCTAAAACCGCTGTCATTATGTTGTGGTTTTGTTTTCAAATGCAGTCAGTTACGGCTGCAACTAACATCTTCCAGGACGGACAGACATGCAATAGATGTGTACTGAGACCAAAACTGAGAATAAACAACGGAAATGATGCGATACATTGAACCCTGACTGTTGTGTGTTTCAGTTGGTCATGCAGTATCTGTACTGTGGAGGCACTGAGTCTTTGCACATACGCAACACGGAAGTCATGGAGGTAAAAGAGACTTAACCAAAGCCTGCTGAGCAACAATGCAAGTATTAGAATTTCTAATCCCAAGTCCTGTGCCTCATTCTGTGCAGCTCCTGTCTGCAGCCAAATTCTTCCAACTCGAGGCCCTTCAGAGACACTGTGAGATCATCTGCTCCAAGAACATCACCACGGAAACCTGTGTGGACCTCTACAAACATGCCAAGGTGAGATTCCAACAGAACGTCAACAAATTAGCATTTTCATTTAATAATTAAAAAAATAATACAAACCTGTCACACAAACCACAATGTCTATAAGATATATTTTATTTAAAGTTAAGTTGTTTATACATTTTTATAGTAATAATGGATTACATGACTAATTGTATGTGAAAGGGTTTGCTCATAGTGATGCACCCATAGATGAATTATCACCCAACTCTGCAGTGTAGCATGTTTAACTCACTGTTGTTGGTTTTACGGCCTGCGACTTTATTGTTTTGGTTCACTCTCAGCACTCTCATTGTCCTTTTTGGCAACAAAAAAAAAAAAGCTCTGAAAACCAACTGTGCACTACCAGCCAATAATCCAAGAGTATATTGCTGCAGCCTGGAGCGTCCCATGTCATCCGTCCCGTCTCATACGGTCTCGTCTCATGCGGAGGTGTGTCCAACGGTAAATCCAGAGGGTCACAAATGCAAAATCGCGATTTTTTTTTTTTTTTATGAATAAAATATGTTTTTTTTTAACTAAACATGTCTATAAGATAAATGCAGACTATCATACTGATGAATAAAAACACTTAAAATATATGTTCGTCTATAAAATAAATGCAGATTATAGGCAAACTAAAAAAATCCTTCTGCCATCCCCGAGTTTCTACTTTTCAAAATAAAAGCTCGCATCTGGAATCAAATACTATTATCTCTCTTTTCAAAGTTAAAGCTCACGTCAACTATCATGCTAATGAATAAAATATTTGGTGTGTTTTTAATTATTTAAAAATATATGTCCGTCTCTAAAAAAATGCTGGTGATAGGCAAACTAAAAAAATCCTTCTATAGCTGCATCTTTGAGCCAAGTTGCAGCTATAGAAGGAATTTCTCTCCCGACAGAGTTCAAGCATTTGGTTTTGTTTAAAAAAAAAAATCCCCCTTTCATACAATAGGCCTACAACACAAAATACAATAGAACCGCTGGCGGAAGTAGAAGAAAAATTCAATCGCATCCTGACCCAAGACTGTGGCGGTCAAGCATACCGTCGGAGGCGGTTCCCAGAGACCCGAAGGCCGATGCCGCGGTAGTAGAAAAACAGAACCGCATTCTGCCCCGGGTCCCAGAGACCCGACAGCCGAGGCCCCGGGTCCCAGAGAGCCGACAGCGATGCCGACAGTCACTCTCGCATGCTGATACAGTTGTATTTGCAGCAATGTCCCAAGTGTGAAAACAATATAGAATATACAAATAAAAGTCTTGGAAAGGCTGTAACATGTTTATTTTTAGTCTTGTTGATGTGTGTGCAGATCGTGGATTGTTATCCCTCTAAGGAGTCCGCTGTTAGTTGGCGCAACGGCTGCGTCGCTGATGCAGGTTTCATCAGACGTAGCTACGTTAATATGGAACAACAAAAGCATAACATTCAGAAATGAGCAAACTAGCCTACATGTAGGCTATGGCAAAATTGTTACTTTAACAGTTTTTTAACGTTTTTCAATTGTTTGCAACAAATGTGGTCACGAATTTACCCGTGACTCCGTCTGGAAAATTATTCGCGATATCGTAATTTTGACCCTCTGGATTTACCGTGGACAACTAGACCGTATGAGACGGGACGGATGACTTGGGACGCTCCAGGCTGCAGCCATACCCGTCTCCAATAATCAAACAACAGACAGCGGAAGTTAGCAACTAGCTGGTGAACCTAGCCATCGTTATACCTGCTAAACATTGGCATGTCACTATTGTCTTTGTGAGCAAGTTAGCATGCTAAAGTACTGCTAAGCCTAAGTACAGCCTCACAGAGCTGCTAGCACGGCTGGAGACTGTATTTTTTGTTAGATACGTTATCTAAAAATGTATCAAAATAGACTCTGTGGCAAACAGCAATGCATGCCAATAATCCTGCCCTTTAAAGCAACACAACACTGCATCAACCTGGACCAGGAAGGCCTGCATTTCCTACAAATAAAAACTATCAACAGAATTTGAAGATGCTCTTAACACATACAAATTCCCCTTCAGAATAGTTAAAAACTCTCTGCCGTTGTCTCTCCATCTTAATTCGCTGTAGTTCCTTGGTGCCTCGGAGCTCACAGCTTTCATCGAGGGTTATTTCCTGAAGAACATGGTGCTGCTGATTGAACTCGACGGCTTCAAGCTGCTGCTGTACGAGCCTCCGCCCGCAGAGAGCCCCGCGTCCAGCCCCGGCATCTGCTCCGACATCCTCCTCGACCTGGAGAAAACTCTGGCCACGCGCATCCACTCCATCCACCTCTCCACCTCCAAGGGCTCCGTGGTGTGACGTCGTCCTCTCCGAAGCCCTCCGATCCAGGCACAGCATCCATGTAACACCACTTCTAACATCCAGCGCCCTGCTACAGCCCCATCCACCCCTCCGGGCCCCACCGCTGAAGAGGGGCTATCGGGTGTTTTTATGTCAGGGATTCCCTTTAATTCTGCCCGTTGCAACATCACCTTCCCCCCCCACCCCCACCACCTTCCCTCCCTCCCAAGGGTTAATGATGGCATACTTGACAAAGTCAGAGAGAGAACTTGCTCGCTTTGTCAGAGGCTTAAACTCTGTCGTCCTAATGGCTCCCACTGATCACTTCACACCGCTACAGTAACAAAACCTGTCAAAAAAAAAGACAAAAACAGAACTGACTCAACCCAGCAGTGTCACTTACACCTAATCGTGATTATAAAACCTAGTGTATTTCATATAGGGCACATGCATGAAATACATTCTGTACACCTTTTTTGCTTAAAAAGGTAGAGTAGAATTTTAACTCAATAAAAGCAGCTTTCTCATCATCTCTAATATGAGACTTCATGGTTTACAAACATCACTTTATGGAAGTGGATGCCATCGCAGTTTAAAGTTTGACACATGCCAAAATATAATCCTACTATACAACCAATAAAAGTAGCAATGCCAGCAGACGGACTTTAGGTGGACTCGTTTGAACTTCTTTACATTTCATTCTGTCACTTCTGTGTTGGATACGTTTCACTGTGTTATATCTACTGTGGCCAAACTGATCACAGGAACTTCCACCGTGGCCGACACTGCAGCGCTGATTAAACTAAAGCTGGCCCACTCAGTGAAATCTATGCTGACGTACGCTTGGTACATGGATGTCCAACTGGGAAATTAACTTGTGAGAACTCCACGAACACTGTCGACTTTTTTTGCATGACACCTCCTCAACTGAGCTGCCCTGATATTGCTTTTTAAGCAGAGCTTACTTCACGGACCCCTTTCGCAAGGGGGAAAAACGCTGCTTATTAACTTTCTAGCCACTGCAAAACTGACTGGATGGGATTTGGAGATTGGATTGAGATTGGCAGGGACTTTCTCTTTAAATATATTTAAAGCAAAGTGTAAATACGTCCTTAAAGTCATTGTGCTGGTCGTTCTTTTTTTTTTAATTTGTAAACTGATGTACAGTATTCCCCTACACTCGCTTGGCGGATGACACCAGTCTCATTGAATGTGCTCCCTGAACAGTTTGTTCCTGCTGTATGTGTCTGTTTTTGCAACGTTGCATGTTTTATCTGTTTGTTTGAATCCTCCGTTTCGCTTTCGGTGTGCTTTCTGAGTAGATCGGTAGGCCTAAGCAGGGTGTTGATTGTACCAGTTGAAGTCCAGTCAAAGGATGTTCCCTTCAATTATTTCGCTATTTCTGATACATTCCAAATGATCAGGGTAGATCACGAGATACATTTTAAAGTCACTTTTTCTCTTTTAGGCTTCACCGCCGTCGAATTTCTCAAGAACATCAATTTTGTGAAAGAAAAGTCGAATTCCCACACTCTGTCAGCGCTGAGTTTATTAGAGACACAACAATGTTAGTGACTCATGAAGTACATCCCATCCACCTGTTTGCATGTACATTTTCAATTTGTGCATAAAAACTTCTGAGTGGACACTAAAAACAGTTCGGAAAAAGGTTTTCACGGTTGCCTGAGGTGGAACAGTTGGCCAAAAACCATTGATTCAAGCAAAACAAAAATAACAGGCTTAGCAAATAAGTCATGAAGAAGAAAGAGACAAAAAATGGCGGCAGAAAGATAGAGAGAAGACGTATTCACATCATTTCAAGTCATCTTGTTGCGTGGTCTTCTGCAATGGTTTAATGGCACCCGGCTGTAAAATTAGCGCCACCAACTGTTAAAGCTTTAGTGCGTAACTTTTTGACAGTGTTGTGTCGACAGTGTTGTTGTCGTTACTTAGAATTCCTCATGGGGGGCGACAGAAACTACACACTAAAGCTTTAACATTTCAGCTCCTAATATTCACATACCAGTAGTTGGTGGAAATGCACATTAATTAGCTTTTTTTTTTGGAATATTTTATTAAAAGTCATTTAGAATTTGCGCAATAGCACAGCTTTATACTAAAGCCAAAATAAGTGGGACCAAATCTCTTGAAACAAACACCTGAAACAGACAGTATATGTCCAAATAGGGGAGGCTGAATTGACCATTACCAATCCAAGTTTAATAACCTGGTTTCATCTATTTTGACAGATATTGTTCGTCACATTCTGGTTTTTAAATCAATTATTAATTCGGGAATGGTTCCAGGCGTTGAGAGTTTGCTCCCCTTCTTTTCATTGGTTGTTCTGGCTTTAGTACAAAGATGTGTTGTTTCACATTGGGAATTTCCTGCCTGAAAAAACCTCCGTAACTAAAATGTTGTGTCTAAGGAAACTCAGTGCATAAATCTTGTGGAAATGTAAGCTTTTGTTCCACATGATTGCATTTTTCGTGCAATAAATAATACTTCAATTAAATCTAAAAGGACCAAACATCCAACCCGCCATTCAGCCTCTGGGGTTTCCGCCCTGTCGTTCGGCTGGACCACGAGCCCTGTCACTCGGACACAATACATCTCAATTTAGGAGAAATTCATAGAACCTACAGCACATTTTATGAATGTAACAAAATATTTAACAAATGTGCAATATCTGCAGTCCAGCAACAAACCAAAAAAAAAAAATGCTTCCCTCTGTTCCAACAATGCAAATGTCTCTAAAGTGTCCTCCTACTTTGTGATGTGGTTATACATTAATCCGACTGTACTGTCAGATTAAGAGACCAATCTTCAAATATTGTAGCACACTGAAAATTACCTAAATATTTGTTGTGGGCCAAACATACACATTTTAAGAAAAACACCTAGGCATGTAAGAGTTGGTTTTAAGTTCTGTAAATAGTTACAGAAAAAATTAAATATAGATATTATCCTACGACTTTATTTTCTTACTTACATACATAGCACTATATATTTTATTTTACATTTCACAGCTATTTTGTTTTACAAAATTGAAAAAGGTTATATAAAAATATACTTTAAAGTTTTGAAATTAAGCAATATTTCCATGAGACTGTATTACTCTGAGTAGTACAGTGAATAATATGCCACAGGATATAGAGCTACAGTATAAATGGGAATTGAAAGACACATAACACACAAATGAGTGACTGGAAGAAGAAAAAAACTGAATTTACTATTTTTTGTTTATGTGACATCACATGGTGTGTTTTATTTGAAATGTCTTTAACTCTTAAGTCTAACTTTAGGACAGTTGATCTTACCCTGATGGCTTTATTGAAGATGATAATTTATTTAGACTCTGGTTGGAATAATTCACTTTATTGAATCATCGCACATGCCCACATTTGAACTGAAGTGTGCTATTTAAAGGGGAAATGTAACTTAAAGATGCAAACCATTTTTGTCTCCACAGAGGTAAAAAGGTTCATAATGATGTCAAGCACTTCTTGTGCCAGTGTTACTCACTCTCTCACACACACACACACACACAGACACACACACACTCAAAAGCATTAGTATCTTAACAGTGAGCTTAGTCTTATTGTGATCAAACAGCAGCTGAATATTTAGAATAAGAGCATAAGCCGAAAGACTTAATCTCTGGTTCTTTTATTAGTCTAGTCTAACGTGATGCCATTAGCAAACAACTAACTTTAGCTTATCCCTGTGCTGGCGCTTTGGATTCAAAACTGGGTCAAAGCCGTAGAGTAAATGTCGGTTTGCATGGCTCTTCTTGTTTAATGTTGAGAATGTGCTTTGTACACCAGCGTTGTCAAACAACACACTCCCCTTAATTTGTCTGAACATTTATTTGCCTGCGTATTTGTTCCTGGTAGTAAACAACATTTCTCCTAGACGCAGTGGAAACGTGCATGGGATATTCACTAGATTTCAAATCTACAGGGGAGGAACGGGGGACGAGCTTTTGCTTTTTATTTTTCCTTCGATGAGAACATGTATATTGTACAAAATATATATATATAATATAAATTATACATGGTGTGAGAAGCAGGGATGTGGTGGAGTATAACTACAAAAAAGGGAATGTTACACTCATGCTACAGTTTCTGTTGTTCATGACATGCTTTTGTGGACAGCTAATAAACGACCAGAGTTTAAACCGTATGGTCTTTTTTTTAGTTTTTGCTTTATGCATTATAAAACTTATTATATAACCCGAGAAACTGAACAAAACATGTGGAGCAAAATTAGGGACATTATAAAGCAACGCAATATACAAACACAGCAGTCTAACAAGGACACTGCGGCGTCCCCTGAATAAAAATGGGACAAATGTGTCCAGAGCCCGGCAGCAGGACGTTTTATCAATCCTTTTACTTCTAGCGAGCAAATGACTCAAGGTACTAAACGTCATGACAGCATTTGGCTGTGATTCCTTTTTTTTGGGGGGGGGGGGATTCCTTTTTTTCTGTCTTCACAGAAATACACAGCACCAACGGAGGAACTGGCCTACCAACATTCCTTCATTAAGAAATATACCACCATAACTGTGCCACTTCAATAATAGTTCTTTATATATACAGTGTATATATATGAATAGATACATAGCTATAGGTTTACAGTTAGGCTATTATAGCATTAGAATAATATAATGCATTATATATATTAAATAAAATATATAAGAAATTTGTTGTTTTCTCATACCACAAAAAATATGTCTCAATTTTTGGATGCAAGTATCGCTTGTAACTGGCCGTAACAACATGACATTATCAACTAATAGCACGTATTACGTGAACTATGAAGAACTATATCAAGTCTGCCCTTTTCTGATTAGTGCATTCCATGGCAACGTTTGAGAAAAGTGGAGGCAATTTTCCCATAATTAATTGCAGCAACCTGTAAAGCATGATGAGTCTTCTGATTTTACTTCAATGTAGGCCTACTTTGCCGAAGCTGAATCGTCCCTGATGTAACTTTGTAACTAAGTAGATTAATTTATGCTGAAGACGACAAGTATATCAAATATCAGAGCTGGAACCAATTACTTCATTAATTAATGAGTTGAATAAGAGGAATTTAAACTGCAACGTTGGCAACTGGTCAACAAAAATGTAGACAAAAATGACAACAAAAAAATCGCTTGTTCCGGCTCCTCAAATGTGAATATTGGCTTCTTCTTTTTTATAATAACAATTGTTTGTTGCAGCTCTGATATATAATGTCTATCACGGCCGAAAATAATCACTGGTTTCATCGACGAAACGGAATACATACTTATTCTCTACAATAGGTAAAGCAGTAAGTTATCAGGGTTGTTATAGAATGAAATTACGTATTTAACCTTTCTGTTCGTTCTGTTACGTTATTATTGGGGCTTATTGAAAAACTTTTTTTTTTAAATGTACTACAGATGCTTGTTTTAAAAATAAATGTTTGGGCGCGTTTCCTCAAATGGCCATTGGGCGGCGGTAACGACCAGAACAGCTCCACGTAAGCCTGACTTTCCCAATGCGAAGAAAAACCACATGTTTCCTCTGCAGGCAACCCTAAAGTTGGTCAAATGAATACACACTATTGTTTTATAGACTAAAGCTAACGTAATAAATGAATTAGCAGGTCGTATAAGTGGAGATGAACCCGCCATACACCGCGGCTACTGAATGAAACTAGTGAAACGTATGTCGTTGACTACGCCTGCGCACTCCGAACAGAATATCGAGCCGCCCTTCCTCCCCGCCAACTTGCACAGCAGGGTCGGGCGGACGTCGACTCGCAACAACCCCGAGCTCATTTGCTTATCTCACTGAATATTTTCCGAGGTAAAATGGAGAGCCCATACACCGCCGAAAACGGTAAGTCAATGATAATTTAAACATATATCACCCATCGCGAGCTATCGGGTTTTCTTTTGGAATGTGTGCGCCCGATTTCAAACATGGCGTACCCCGCTCTGAGATGGCGGTGGCTTTGTGTACAGCCGAGCGCTAGCGAGTTTATGTTAGCTTCGCCTCAGCTAAGCTAGTTCTTAGCTAGTTGGGTAGTTAATCCATGCTGATATTTTATCCTGATAGAAACGCTTTAACGTTACGTTAGTAGCAACTAACTGTTGGCATAGATTAGCGTTAGTTAGCAACTGAGAACTAACAGTCAGCTGACAGACGTTGCCTTCGTGGGCTTCAACTAAAAATGCATAGCTAACTAGCTAGTTGCTAAAAACAAAAATACAAGACAGCTAAAAGCTAAAATAGAAAAACACAAAATGCCCAAAAGTAAAAGCAATGTCACATTTACATTACCATTATATCAACTTGTTTGCAGCAATAGTTACCAATTTGCTGTGATGGTCATATGTGGTGTTACATAATTACGACACAATTTGTTAGTCCATGAAGGCAACCAGGTTCCACTTGGAGTTTTAGTGGCACGCCGGGGTAACAGGGTGACTGACCCGGACTCCGGGGTAACTGACCCGGACTCCGGGGTAACTGACCCGGAGCCCAGGGTAACATTCAGTTAGTTGCATAATTAATTAAAAATGTTGTTAGGAATAGTTCGGAAATATGATGAAAAATCAGAGTCAGTATTTCAGGTTAGATTGAGATCAAACAGATAAATCTGGGTTTTATTTAACACACAAAAGTTAAATACCGGTACATGAAACCTACCTGTGTATGTTCCGGGCATACTACCACTGGTTTGTTTTGGGGTTGCAGACAATGTATAATTAAGCTACAATATCAGCTGTGTTTACTGTACTTTAATGAGGCTTGAAGTAGAGCTTTGTTTCATGAATCATTTTGTCCATATATGTAAGCAAATGGTGAAAAACAGTGTGCATAATATTCCACACCTAAGATTGTTTAATTACTTGTTTTATTATTGACATACAGTCCAGTACCATAATAAAATATTCAATGTGTTCTCATAAAAAAATGTTTTTGGCATTATGCCACTAGATGAATTAATTAATCTTGTCATGAATCATTTAATATAAGTCATTTGTCTTATTTTTACAGTATAGCCTGCCCATAGGCTATACTTGTTTCACCGCCAGACAAAGAAGCTTGTAGAAATGTCTCTGAAGTGGTTTATATCATATAAAGGCACCAATATGATGTAATGGATGTGTTATAGACCCCTCTTATAAACGTAGATTCACACTGACAATAGCAAATTGGTTTATTCCCTATGATGCCAGTTTAAAATTTTAATATTTGACCATCTGTGTATAGAGACTTATTCTGAAAACTTGAGGTTTGCAGTTTTTCCTTAAAGAAAATGTGTAATAAGTTTCATGAATAAACCTCTGACACCAAAGACTACACACACTAGACCCCGGTATGCTTATAAACTCTTCACTGAAACCGTGTAATGAGAATAGTATCTACTGTTATTTATTTTTTTATATATATATTTGTTATTCTTATGTGTGTGATTCATTCGAAAATATGAAATGAGCTTGTGTAAAATGCTTACATAAATACCTGGTCACTTTAACACTGGACTCAACACTTTGATAATTATAATGATGGTCTTTTTTTTATGTCTTTTTATTGACGAATGTTCTTATTGTTATAATTATTATTACAGCTATTTTGTTGTCTTTATACTGTCTTTTTCTATTTATTTTTCCTTGCTAAAACTAATACTGGAATTTAAAATTTCCTCACGGGAGTCATCTCAAAAGGATTAATAAAGAGAAGTCTAAGTCTTATCTCTAAACAGTAACAATGACATTGTGAACTATCTTCTAGATTCGCCTCTCCTGCTGCCGTCTCTCCGCCTCTTCATCCCCCCTCTGCGCCTGGTTACCGCAGCGATGTGGCAGGCCGTCCAGCGGGGCAGCGTGCAGGAATACGGGATGGTGGAGGAGTTCATCAGCACGGTTTCAGAAATTGTACCTGAACTTTTGAATGCAGATCAGAAAGCTCAGCTCCTCCTGGGGCTCCGAGCGCGGGTAAGACTGCAGGATATTATAATTGTGTGTTTGGCGAAGACAGTTGATGGATTTAGAAAAGTAAACATTAACAGACAACCGCCGCAGTTAATTTCCCCCTTGCAGATGTTTAGCTGTCAAAACAAGCAGTCTGCGTTCTAGCAGTCCCCTGTGACTCAGTTCACCACATCCAAACCATAAAAAGCTATAAAAAAGCTAAGCTATTGCCCGACAAACATTAAAGGGGAAGTTGATGAAGGGGTTTAATATTTCTTTGGCAGAAAATATCAGCATCCACCTGCAAAGCGCTGTATGTCTCGTCTGAAGGGTTATTAGAGATTCAGATTTCCCACTTCTGACTCTTGTGTGTCTCTTAGTGAATAACATTTCCAGGTGCTACTGTCAGGAGTGTTTACCCTGATGGGAATCCTTTTGTTCCAGGTGGTTCTTGAAATGTGTCGGGCCGAGCAGATAAGAGATTCAGAAACCATCGAGATGCACCTGGTGCGGATCAGGACCCTCATATCCACATGGGCAGCACAGGTTAGCCTCTTTAAATGCAACACGTGGGTCAGCAGGGCTGGCGTCAAATGATGAATAATATGATCATTTGATGGAAAACGTCTGCTTTAACTCGACCTGTACATGTTTTTCTTCCAGCCGTGTTTTGCAGAGGTCGAGTTTCCAGAATCCAACTTTGTGGATCAAATTGAATTGCTGTTAAAAGACGCTGAAGAGAAGGAGAGGTTTTTCCAGGTTTGTGATTTGTTTTTTTGTATTTATGTGTTATGTTCAAGTCGTATTTTATAAGGTGACCTTCTTTATACTATTCTTTTCAGAACATACGTTATATTATGCAGTGGTTGTGGGGCACTTGTAACTGTAAACTTTGTTCCAGGATGTTTTCCCGACGGATTTTGGGCCTGACTATGACAGCGCTCTACAGGTGCTAATGCTGGACTTCCTCTCCAGACTGGAGAAGCTTCTTCCGGTACCAGATATTCAGCAGGTAACCACTGTAGAAAATTAAAAATTTTTACCAGTCAGCTCTTCTGTTTCCTTTTTTTTGGATCTGGTGTACACTTCCAGAGGATATCATGATCTCTGATATTCATCGCAAATAAATGCCGTACATACGCTTAGAAATCCAAGAAGGAAGAAACTCCAGAACTTGCCCTGAAGCATCACATTTCAGTTTTCTAGGGTATCAAAGTATTTCAGTGATAGTTGTCTGCACATCCGTTGGTACATAGCAAACATGAGCTGCTAATACATAATTCGGCCTTTGTTTAATGGTGCCAAGTTGTATACAAAGAAAGGCATAACAATAGGGCTCAAGTTGTCGCCCACAGTGTAACTCATGAAATCTCACTGACTTTTATACTTCCTGTTTACATTCTCAGAATCTATTGATATTACCTTTGGTCGTCTGTTTGGTTGTATTTGTTTGACATGGCTAAAGCTCAGAATAACCCATCTGCATGTTTTTCTGCTTATTCTCTCTTATATCCATATGTATGTTTGCCCTGTGTTCAAAACATGTGAACATACAAAGTTTCAGACGTTTCTGAGTAGCCCAACTTCAAACATACAAGTAAGACAGCTGAGCGTGTGTCTTCAGCTCGATCTGTATTTACATGTTCTTACTGTCTTGCTTCTCTTCCCTAGACTGCATCCATGCTTAGTGCTGTCCCATCTGCCCTGGAGGAGTGTGTGCACTCTGTTCCTGACCCACAGCACCTGAAAACTGTGCTCCTCTACCACACAACACTAGGACATTTTGATTTATCTGGTGAGTCCATGTGTCCATCTGGGCCGCATGTGCAGTATTCTAACCTTCATTCAATTCAGTTATTATTAATATGTACATACATATACTACCGGTCAAACTTAACAATTTCCATTGCACGCCATTGTAGACAGAATACAAGCTGAGATTAGCTGCATTGTTGTTGTTGTTTTTTAACCCGGGCAGCACTTTTCCGATTACATTATGTGTTTACATAATTGCAAAAGGGTTCTCCAATGTTTTCTCAGTTACTTTTTTAAAATGATATCAGATTTGTAAACAGAATGGGCCTTAGGAACATTGGATGAATGGTTGCTGATAATGGGCAATGTAGATATTGCATTAAAGATCAGCCCCCCACTCAGATCAGCTGGTATGCTCTCTATAATGGAGTGGTATGGAAATTTGTAAATGACTCCAAACTTTTGACTGGTAGCATACATACATACATACATACATACATACATGCTGTCCATACATACAATATTATATTATACTCACAAAAACATGCTGTATACCGATATTATGAACCCATTAGTTTCTACACAGGTTATTCTGTTAAAAGTGAGACCAGTATGTAACAAAATTCTTCTATTCATTCATTTAATTTATTCCATTCATGAGTTTAACCAACTTCAGTTTCAGTGCCACCGGGTATAGATGGTAGAGGGATGTAAGATTAAACTATGGGTTCCTGAGAATAAAACACGCTTTTTCTTATCTGATTGTTTTGTTTAAAGCAACTGATCATAAAACTGATGGGATTCTTATTTCCCCCACAGATGAAACGCAGACCATTCCTTCTTCCTTTGGGAATTGCATCCTCTCTTCGCTCTCCCTCCCTCAACTTGAAAAGGTTGTCATCGATGCAGACCAAATACAGTTACAGCCTTCATCAGAGCACATGCAGGGTTGCATGACTGTTCAGGTGGAGGGTGAAACTGTGACACTGTTGGACTACATACAGATAGAACCGCCGTCAGGTTTGGTTGGTCCTGATGATGAGGATGAGGAAGAAGAAGAAGATGATGAAGCAAATGAGAATGAAACTGAGGATGTCAGTGACGCTCTGAAGCCAGCAGCTTTTCAACCACTGAAACAAAGCAAAAGGCTCCAGGTGAAGAGAAACGCTGTAAAAGAAAAGGACTCAACCACAGCTAAGAGGCAAAGAAGAAAGTATCCCAATAACAAGACATGTCCTGTGTGCAATAAGATTTTCCTGCGGGCTGCAGCCATGAGACGACACCAGGAAACTCATTCTGCCATACGGGAATTCAAGTACAAGTGCGCCAACTGTGACAAACGATTCAGGGACCACTACGACATGAACCGCCACAACATGCGCGTTCATGAGAAGGATGAGCTCTGTAACAATGCTAAAGAGGAGGACGCGGGAGATCCCAGCACTTCGGAGGTGTCGGAAAACAAAAACTGCACCCTGTGTGGGAAGTATTTTGGCCGTCGAGTAGACATGGAGCGGCACATGAGGTCCCACTCCGAGGACCGCCCGTATAACTGTTGTTTCTGTGAGAAGAAATTTAAGAATCCTTATGTCTTAAAGAGACACCAGCAGGAGATTTGTAAGAGCAGGGAGCTGAAACGGCCGAAGAAGAGAGAGACGCAGCGCTCCAATCCACCGCCACCATCCGAGGCGTCGACGGAGGGCAAAGTGTGTCCCATCTGCAGCAGAGTCCTGCCCTGCACGGCTGACATCGCGAAGCATTTACGATCCCACACGGAAGAGCGTCCTTTTATTTGCCTCACTTGTGAAAAGGGCTTCAAGTACAAGGACACGTTGAAGAAGCATCAGATCATTCACGGTCACGAGGGAATCCGAGAGGAGCAGAGTAAGACAGTGGAACAGATTTTGGCTGAAGCCGATACAGGTAACCTTGAAAAAAAGGAATTACACCTGGATGCACCTGTGGGCGCTGCTGAGGAGTCTCCTTTGCCTGTGCAAAAAGTCAAGAAAAAATCACCTAAAGTGTGTCCCGTCTGTTCTAGGACGTTTGACAGCGTCAAGACGCTGAACAGGCACATACAGTGTCACACGGAGGACCGCCCTTATTACTGCGTCCACTGCAAGAAGCGTTTCAAACACATGCACGGGCTGAAAAGACACCAGATTTATGCCATTTGTCATAAGAAAATCGCCCGATTCTCGTGGAAAAAAGAGCCGAGAGCTGGTCCCAGCCAAAGCGAAGTCCCCGCCACTGACCCGCAACCGACCCTGAAAATACCCGTGTGGTGTTCCAACTGCGGCAAACACTTTGAATACCCGTTGGCTTTGAAGGAGCACCAAGAAAACGTTTGCAAAGTGGAAGTGAGTGACGTCATGAAATGCGACGACTGCGGGAAAGAGTTTAAGAGCATGACTATGCTCAAAGTGCACCAGAGGATCCACGATCCGCTCTACTGCAAAGAGTGTGGCAAGATACTGGCCAACGAGCCCGCCTTTGAGAGACACAAGCTCATGCACCGGCCGATGCAGTGCACAATGTGCGATAAGACTTTTACCTTGCTGCGGCGCTTGAGGGAACACTACGAGAAGCAGCACGAGTTCACCGGGCCGTATCCATGTGCACAATGTGACAAAACCTTCATCCAGCTCTCCTACCTCGCCATCCACCAGAGAATCCACAAAGGAGAGTTCCCTTACATTTGTAGCATGTGTCCAGAGAAGTTCCGGTCCTCCAACTGCCTGACGGTTCATCAGAGGAAGCACACCGGGGAGAAACCCTTCCTGTGCTGGCAGTGTGGGAAGTGTTACCGCTCGGCCTCCGAGCTCACGGTGCACATGGGAACCCACTCCGAGGACAAACCCTGGGCCTGCACGCAGTGCGACATGGCGTACCGCACGAGGCTGCAGCTGACCAACCACGTCGAACAAATCCACATCGGCGTCCGGTATCCCTGCAACAGCTGCGGGAAGCAGTTCATGAAGGAGACGTCCCTGAAGAGGCACGAGCTCATCCACACAGGCGAGAGGCCGCACCAGTGCACGGTGTGCGGCAAGACCTTCCTGACCGCCAACGAGCTCCGGCTCCATAACCGCTATCACACCGGGGAGCGCCCGTACAAGTGCGAAGTGTGCGGGAAAGCCTTCATCCAGTCGGGATACCTGAAGTCGCACATGCGCATCCACACAGGAGAGAAGCCATTCAAATGTGACATATGTGATAAAGGCTTCAGGCTGTCCTATCACATGAAGAAACACAGGCGGACTCACGCCGGGAAGCCAAAGAGCTACGTATGTGAGGAGTGTGGCTTAGCGTTCCTCCATAAAAAGTCTCTTTGGGAACACTCGCTCAGTCACAACGTGAAAGTCGAACCATCATTCGCTAATGAAGTGAGAATAGAATTTGAGTAGAAATCTTTGTATTTCATGCGGGTTGTTTTCATCATTTCTCGTGTGTGTGTGTGTGTGTGTGTGTGTGTGTGTGTGCGCACACACAGTATATATATCAGGATAAGTTCTGAGCTGGTATCCTCATCACTTCAAAACACTTCATTCTTGGTTTGCTCTCTTTTTTTATTTTATTTTTTACCAAGTTGTAAGTTGTTGTTTTTTTCCTCCTTGTTGCTTTACTGTGTTGATTCACATGTTCTATGAAGCATATTGATGATCTATGAGGCGTGTATATAGTGAAGACAAATATATTGTTTCTGCTCACATGGCTTTTTGAAATAAATTTATCTGGAATGTCATTTTTGCTCCCTTCTTTCTTTAAATAATAGTGATGAAATGGTTAGCGAATGAGAGTCCAGCAACAGGAAATGAAACAAATAATTGGCAATAGTTTTGATGATCAATTATTTGTTTAACTCTGAGTGTAAACTTATTATCTTTAAGGTTTTGTACCAGGGCTCCAGGTAACTGTTAGACATCTTTCATGGTTTTATGACATTTTAAATGAGACTTTTTTTTGTTATGCACACAAAAAACCAGCTATGTTCATTTGACACTAAAGTTCCTAAAAAAAAATTGAAATGAAATGTGTCAAGTATTTAATTCAGACATTTTTATTAAAACAGGCTTTCCCCTGTGGTAATTTCCTTTAGACTTGTTTATTTTTTGAATTACCAGAAAGCATGCTATATTGTGATACATATATCATTTTCAAGATATGAAATGACCTGATTTTGGCCATACTGCCCAGCCCTACAAGTAATTAACACACTGATTAAAAGATGACTTACCTACTTGTAATATGTCCACCTTATTTCATAACCTATTGAGTCTTATAATTAAATATTTAAGATCTCCTGTAGAAGTGTTATATGAAAGATGCTTTAATAAAAATTTGTTTCTGAGGTGTTTTTTTCCTTGAAAATTACACCAAAATAAATAAATTAGCTTCTTCTCCCTCATAAAAAAAAATCTAGATTCCACAAATATGCAAATAATGTTCCTGTTCAAACTACAGATTGTATGTGTGTGTGCGTGTATACACAGGGGGTTTTAAGTTTCTATGGCACCCTTGTGTATGGACCACGATTGGCTCCCATACTAGTATCTTAAATCCTAAATCCTGCTCCTACACACAAAGATTTTGCAATGAGAAGAGAAAATGTTTCTCCTCTGGCAGATGTCAAACTACACATATACATCACTGCACAGTGACGCTCAAACATCCATTAAAAGTAAAAACAAAACCCATTTTTGAATCCTGTTTCAGAACACTGCTGCTTCGTGTTGCTGTCAGTAGCTCTAGGAACCAGAAGATGGCAGTGTAGTAGTGATAATGAGCCTCAGCAGCTTAGCGGCTGCATTTCACAAGCCAGGGAGAGCTGTCAGTATTGCCCCCTGCTGCCTCAGCTTGTGTTGGAAGCTCTTGACTCTACAAGCTTCCAAATACATAAATAATACAGTGTTTATCCTCCATTACTATCCATACCTGATGGATGGCATGCATAAATACATCTGTTTATGTTGTAATTTGCAGGAAGGCTTGTTTGTTTGTGCATTGTTTTCCTTTTGCAACATGAATTACCCAATGATTGTTTACACAGTGGCTTCAAATCAATATTTATCCTCTGCTCTTCCTCACAGTCCGTGTCACCTGTTTTAAACCACAGCGACTAGAGCAGCATCTCTTCCCTGTTCCCTGGAAACTGCTCCTGTCTCTCCAACCCCAAAAAAAAAAAAAATCAAAGGCCAACTGAGTCAGAGCCTCTCCAGAGTGTTGGGAGCAGATCACTTTTTAACCCAAAGCACATTGATTTATATGGAGCTGTAATTGCTTCAGTGTGTTCTGGATTATTCCCCCGTAATTGAGGCCTGGCAGAGGTCTCTTTACAAGACACAGCCTCCACGGTGCCAGGTGGTGGGCAGAGAGGAGCACCACACCCACTCCCCAGCCAGCCGGAGACTGCCAAGGAGCAATGGCCCCTTACCCCCCCACACCACTCCTCGTCTTGGGATAAGTAAACAGCACAAACAGTACACTTCCATGCATGCTTTGAGGTACCTCGCGCAGGCCCTCGTCCAGCTCTAGTTGTAGCATGAGGCAGCACAGCTGGATGGGACGGGCAGGTTGCTGCAATAGCACTGACACTAAAAAGTCCTGAATGTGTGCATTTCTTTTGGGATATTTGGCTCTTGTGTGTGGTTTGTCTCTCCAGGATTAGTTAACACATTAAGGCTGTCATTACTGGACATGCTATTGTTGAAGTATTGGTGTGTTTTGTGTTTTTGTTGTCAGTGGAACATTCCTGGATTTTGTATTAGACAGAATGCTTGCAGGCTCTAACAGGTGATTTCCATGGTGTCACAACCACAGGGCAGGGGATAGACAAAATAATATAACCCCCCCCCCCACGGAGAAGTGTGTCAAGTGAGTTGAGATCATGCCGCACGGATAGAGAGTATCATGGGTTAGTATGATACATTCCAGTGGTGCATTGTAACTGTCCGGGGCTGTAACCCAGCTAACAATTTTTGGTTCCCAGAACGTTCTGAGAACGTTCGTTTTTGGTTGTGGGAACGTTCCCTGAAGGTTTGTTTTGGTTGTCTGTAGGTTAATTGGAAGGTTTTCTTAACGTTCCGGGAACGTTCGTTTTTGGCTACAGGGAACGTTCTCGGAACGTTCGCCTAACGTTCTCTAAAAGTTACAACCTTTAGAGAACGTTAGGCGAACGTTCCGAAAACGTTGCAACCTTTAGCGAACGTTCCCTTAACGTTGCAACCTTTAGAGAACGTTAGGGGAACGTTCCATTAGCGTTCAAATTCAAAGCCATTATACCGTCAACTGGGTCCCAAGCTGAAGTGGCAGGCTCCAGCTCTGGGCGACCGGTTGGTTTTCTGTGTGGTGTTGACTCATCTAAAAAAAGAAGAAAAGAAGTACATATGAATATTGGTCAGTTCATTTATGGTAAGTTTCTTGCACATGCCATTGCAAAAGATGAACCTATGCTG
>NC_045755.1:17050252-17050364 GCF_008692095.1 Etheostoma spectabile
ACAATCAGTAAAGCCAGTACTGCAGCTGTGTAGCCGACACGTATTACATCCCTTGCTGTATCCTTCACTCAGCTGGCTGATAACTGCCTAAAATGCGTTGCAAGATGGCCGC
>NC_045755.1:17050386-17050588 GCF_008692095.1 Etheostoma spectabile
CTTTGATTGTACTGGCTTTACTTATGTACTGTACACTACAACTAATTAAAAAAGGACCAAAAAAAATCTTATTTGTAACATAAACGCAAGCATGTTAACACGATGACACAACACATACAATGCAACAAAGCAGACACGTCGTGCACAGCAGCAAACAATGGGAAAGATGTATGCAATCCGTCTAAAGCCCAACTCTGGCCTC
>NC_045755.1:17050598-17050692 GCF_008692095.1 Etheostoma spectabile
TGGGAGAGCTAGTGGCCTTCTAGGATAGCAAAATCAAACATGAAAAATCAAAATCAACATGTTTAAAACACTAAGAAGGCTCAACACAGCATGA
>NC_045755.1:17050702-17050850 GCF_008692095.1 Etheostoma spectabile
CAAGTCTCACCTGGGGCTCAACACATGAACTCAGCATGGAGAACATGGAGAACAAAGATTTGGGGCAGCTCACTGCATGACTAGCATAGGAAAATGGCGGACGACGTAGACAACTTCTGCTGAAGTTAGTTGTTTACTTCAGCCAAAC
>NC_045755.1:17050875-17062211 GCF_008692095.1 Etheostoma spectabile
TGTGTACTCAAGCTGAAACGACACTGGGTTCTGCAGCAGGACAATGATCCTAAAACACCCAGCAAGTCCCCACCAATGCCTGACGAAAACAATGAAGACTTTGGAGTGGCCTCCAAAGTCCTGACCTGAATCCTATTGAGATGTTGTGGTATGACCTTAAAAAGGCCATTCATGCTCGAAACCCTCTAATGTAACTGATTAGACAATTCGGCAAAGAGAGTGGGCCAAAATTCCTCCAGACGCTGTAAAAGCCTCATTGCACGTTACGCAAGAGCTCTGTGCAGTTGTTGCTGCTAAGGTGGCCCAACCAGTTATTAGGTTTAGGGGGCAATCACTTTTTCACACAGGCCTGATGGTTTGGATTTTTTTTCACCTTTAATAATAAACAACCTTCATTTACAATTGCATTTGTGTTTACTTGTTTTGTCCTTGACTATTGTTTAAATTGGTTTGATGTTCCGAAACACTTAAGTGTGACAAACATGCAAAACAGGAAATGAGGAAGGGGGCAACCTTTTCACACCACGTATTTTATATTCGGGCTGTGTGAGTGATATTTTGCTGCTGTAACGCTATAATTTCCCATTTTTGGGATCAATGTCATCTATCGATCTATCTATCTATACTTCAGGCCTGACAAGATGAAAATCCAGTATTTTGAAAAAAAAGCAACAGAAATGTTTTCTTTTGTTACATATCTGATCTCATCTGCCCCATAACAGCAGTGCAACGTATGGCACTTGTTAGATCCCGGTATTCCCCTGTTCAGGGGGGGTACTGGACCAGCTCTCCGTTTAAAGCAGGGGTCTCAAACTCAACTTACTTGGGGGCCGCTGGAATAGAGTCGGTTGCTGGGCGCCGGCAATATCCAAAAAAAACCTCTATTTCCTCCAAAAATGGCGCGAACTGCGGTGCTTTAAGCCCCTAGATCTGATATGGTTGGTGCATTTCACAACACAGACATCACACTGTCAACCTCGGCATTGCCCACAGGGTACTTAGCTAGCTTGACAACCGTTACGCCGCTGTCACGAGACTCTACGGTAGCCCATAAGTCAGCGCATGACAAAAAGTTCAGAACGCGCGGGCCGCACTAACACTTAACTTTGATTCAAGTAGGGGGCCACAAATATCATCCCGCGGGCCGCAATTGGCCCCGGGCCGCGAGTTTGAGACCCTGTTTAAAGGGTCTGATCCTCCTAAGCCTATGGTATTACCCTATTAGGTATGACAAGGACTGTTTAAGCTGGTGCGAAGAGATTCGCCTACTTCTAACTGTCTTCATACGGGCTCTACCCTCTTGTTCTGAAACAGCACCTGACTGAATAGCCCTGAGCCAGATACCACCTCAGCCGCCCCGTTCACGACAGCTCCTTCTCATTGATCAGGGCACTTGGTAAGTTGCTAGGTATTGTTTAGGGGCCAGAAAATAGGCCCTAAGGGTATGTTAATTTCATTGATAGAGCAACCTATAAGGACCTTCAAACGATGTTTAACCTACTACCCAATTGATTCAACCTTAAAAGTGTAATAATTCAATTTCTACTACTTTACTTAAATGCAGTATTATATATATTATTGCAGAATGAGCAAGGGCATGCATACAACTTAATGATTGAGAATAGAATTGATCAATGAATAAAATTCAAAAACCATACCTGATTTTAATATGTATACAACTCGTTAAATGATTAAAAATCCAAAACTCCCTTAAAATGATTAACTTTTTACCCTATAGCTATACTTTCATTCTTGATAATGTCTGATAATGTTTTAAAAGGCAAACCGGACGGCGATAGTTGAGCATGGTGAATTTGGCAATCTTCTTTTCTGTAGAGCGGGGAGAGGAGCGTGTCACCTTGGCCGGGGGGGACCGCGCCCTTTCCTTCTGCGTTGGCTGTGCAATACGTTAGAATCTCGAAACCTTGTACAAAGTCTTCAAAATGTCTTATAAATCCCAGCCATCGAGGCAGTGACCGAAGAAACGTCAGAGTCCAAATGACTCCTTCAGCCGGGTTGGCTATCCTCTGTGGCTTTGGTCTCGCATTTCCACTGAAGAAGTTTTCTGAAGTTTTCTTTTGCTGTTTTGATGTCCAAGTCCCAACTCTTTTCTTGGTCAGGCTTTATACTTTATACTGTTTGACACAAAACCTTATTTGCCCTTCCGATGACTATACGCATCCTACTGCCCAACTCGTGATTTTCCAGCAAGCTATGCCAAAACCATGACTTCTCGGCAAGCTGTGTTCACCGTTTGTATTCTTAACAAGCTGAACTTGTCTAGTTCCCTTTTCACAGCTCTATCAACCTCCACATTTTGTCTCTTAATAATTAATCTTTAGCATTTAGTTAAACAGTTCTTTTGGGCGCTCTCTAGGCCTCAACATATTATTAGACAATACATTTTGTTCAGTTAATCAACCCTTGTGTATTAAAAATACCTTTGTTCAGTTAATCAACCCTCGTTAATAAAGATACATGTCATTCAGTTGATCCAACATTACTTCTGAGAATACTTCCTGTTAGTTTAATCCACATCATTCTGGGAACTACTTTTGCATACTATCATTATGGTAATCAAACCTTATTCTGGATACACTTGTTTTTGTTACAGCTTCTCAATATGTTATCTAGCTCGGAAAATACCTTCCCCACTAACACAGAACGTTTAGAGAACGTTAGGGAACGTTGTTTTTGGTTCTCTAAAGGTTTCGAACCAAACCAAAAACTAACGTTTAGGGAACGTTCCCTCCTGGTTATAACGTTTCTCTAAACGTTAAGGAACCAACCCAAGGTAACGTTCCCCTGTGGTTGCGCCGTACCTTCACACAAACGTTCCCGTTTGGTTGGTTTTAGTGGTTTTTGGTTTTTCTGAGTTAGAAGTAGCATGGTTTGCTGGCACTATGATTTAAATTCACTCAAAAATGATTTGACTTACAAAATGTAAGTAAAGCAGAGCATTTATTTTTATTTATTTTTATATTCAATTAGCTTAAAACAGTACTTTTGTGCTTGACTTCGTTTTTTTAACTGTATTAGTGAAACTAAAACAAGAATCTATCAATAGAACGATCACAATTAAGAAAAGTCACTTTTTATTCAGTTTGTAAACTGAACCGTTACAGCCCCCCACCAGTAGGGGGCCGTGCTCTAGCAGACCGATTCCTCCGTTAGGAGAAGAAGAGAAAGCCACAGGACCAGGACCACGCGCTCAGCTCAGGAGAGGTAAGCAAAATACTTTACAGTTAATGATGTTGTGGTTGTAATGGAGGGTTTGTGGTTTAACATTAAACCTCTTTCCCTCGTATGGCTTTGTTATATTCCGGTCTTGTCAGGTTTGACCCAAACATAAAAACCCTCCCATTACAACCACAACATCATTTAACTGTAAAGTATTTTCGCTTACCTCTCCATGAGCTGAGCCGCGTGGTCCTGGTCCTGTGGCTTTCTCTTCTTCTCCTAACGGAGGAATCGGTCTGCTCAGAGCAGCGGCCCCCCTACGAGATTGAATACTAAAAAAGCAAATCTATCATAGAACGATTTTCACATTAAGAAAAGGTCACTTATTTATTCAGTTTGTAAACTGAACCGTTACAGCCCCCCACCAGTAGGGGGCCGCTGCTCTGCAGCAACCGATCCTCCCGTTAGGAGAAGAAGAGAAAGCCACAGGACCAGGACCACGCGGCTCGCTCTGGAGAGGTAAGCGAAAATACTTTACAGTTAAATGATGTTGTGGTTGTAATGGGAGGGTTTGTGGTTTAACATTAACACTTTTCCCTCGATGCTTTGTTATATTCCGTCTTGTCAGGTTGACCAAACTAAAAGTTGGCTGAAGTAAACAACTAACTTCAGCAAGTTGTCTACGTCGTCCGCCATTTTCCTATGCTAGTCATGCAGTGAGCTGCCCCAAATCTTGTTCTCCATGTTCTCCATGCTGAGTTCATGTTGTTAGCCCCAGTGAGACTTGGAGTAAAGTCTCATCATGCTGTGTTGAGCCTTCTTAGTGTTTAAACATGTTATTTTGATTTTTCATGTTGATTTTGCTATCCTAGAAGGCCACTGTCTCTCCCATTCACAAGGCGAGGCCAGAGTTGGGCTTTAGACGGATTGCATACATCTTTCCCATTGTTTGCTGCTGTCACGACGTGTCTCTTTGTTGCATTGTATGTGTTGTGTCATCGTGTAACATGCTTCGTTTATGTTACAAATAAGATTTTTTGGTCCTTTTTTAATTAGTTGTAGTGTACAGTACATACTAAAGCCAGTACAATCAAAGTCCTTTTAGGCAGGTCGAACTGCGCCATCTTGCAACGCATTTTAGGCAGTTATCAGCCAGCTGAGTGAAGGATACAGCAAGGGATGTAATACGTGTCGCTACACAGCTGCAGTACTGGCTTTACTGATTGTCTGAACGTAACAGCATAGTTCATCTTTTGCAAGGCATGTGCAGAGAACTTACCATAAATGACTGACCAATATCATATGTACTCTTTTCTTCTTTTTTTAGATAGTCAACACCACACAGAAAACCACCGGTCGCCCAGAGCTGGAGCCTGCCACTTCAGCTTGGGACCCAGTTGACGGTATAATGGCTTTGAATTTGACGCTAAGGAACGTTCCCCTAACGTTCTCTAAAGGTTGCAACGTTAAGGGACGTTCGCTAAAGTTTGCAACGTTTTCGGAACGTTCGCCTAACGTTCCTAAAGGTGTAACTTTTAGAGAAATTGGCGAACGTTCCGAGAACGTTCCCGTAGCCAAAAACGACGTTCCCGAACTAAGAAAACCTTCCAATAACCTACAGACAACCAAAACAAACCTTCAGGAACGTTCCCACAACCAAAAAACGACGTTCTCAGAACGTTTCTGGGAACCAAAAATTGTTAGCTGGGTTACCGCCGGACAGTTCAAGCACCACTGGAATTTATCTACTACCCATGATACTCTCTATCGTGCGGCATGATCTCAACTCACTTGACACACTTCTCCGTGGGGGGGGGGGTTATTTATTTGTCTATCCCTGCCCTGTGTTGTGACACCATGGAAATCACCTGTAGAGCCTGCAAGCATTCTGTCTAATCACAAAATCCAGGAATGTTCACTGACAACAAAACACAAAACACACCAATACTCAACAATAGCATTCCATAATGACAGCCTTAATGTGTTAACAATCCTGGAGAGCACCACACAACAGAGCCAAATATCCCAAGAATGCACCACATTCAGGACTTTTTAGTGTCGTGCTATGCAAGCAACCTCCCGTCCCATCCAGCGGCTGCCTCATGCTACAACTAACTGGACGAGGGCCTGCGCAGGTACCTCAAAGCTGCCATGGAAGTACTGTTTGTGCTGTTTACTTACCCCAGAGCGAGGGTGGTTGGGGGGTAAGGGCCATTGCTCCTTGGCAGTCTCCGGCTGGCTGGGAGTGGGTGTGTCCTCCTCTCTCCCACCACCTGGCACCGTGGAGGCTGTGTCTTGTAAAGAGACCTCTCCAGGCCTCAATTACGGGGGAATCCAGAACACACTGAAGCATTACAGCTCCCTATCAATCATGGTGCTTTGGGGTTAAAAAGTGATCTGCTCCCAACACCTGAGAGGCTCTGACTCAGTTGGCCTTTGATTTTTTTTTTTTTTGGGTTGAGAGACAGGAGCAGTTTCCAGGAACAGGGAAGAGATCTGCTCTAGTCGCTGTGGTTTAAAACAGGGACACGGAACTGTGAAGAGCAGAGGATAAATATTGATTTGAAGCCACTGTGTAACAATCATTGGGTAATTCATGTTGCAAAAGGAAAACAATGCACAACACAGCCTCCTGCAAATTACAACTAAACAGATGTATTTATGCATGCTCCATCAGTATGGTAGTATTGAGGATAAACACTGTATTATTTATGTATTTGGAAGCTTGTAGAGTCAAGAGCTTCCAACACAGCTGAGGCGCAGGGGGCAATACTGACAGCTCTCCCTGGCTTTGAAATGCAGCCGCTAAGCGTGCTGAGGCTCATTATCACTACTACACTGCATCTTCTGGTTCCTAAGCTACTGACAGCAACACAAGCAGCAGTGTTCTGAAACAGGATTCAAAAATGGGTTTTGTTTTTACTTTTAATGATGTTTGAGCGTCACTGTGCAGTGATGTATATGTTAGTTGACATCTGCCAGAGGAAACATTTTCTCTCTCATGCAAAATCTTTGTGTGTAGAGCAGGATTTAGGTTTTAAGATACTAGTATGGGAGCCAATCGTGGTCCTACCAAGGGTGCCATAGAAACTTAAAACCCCCTGTGTATACACGCACACACACATACAATCTGTATTGAACAGGAACATTATTTGCATATTTGTGGAATCTAGATTTTTTTTTATGAGGGAGAAGAAGCTAATTTATTTATTTTGGTGTATTTTCAAGGAAAAACACCTCAGAAACAATTTTTTATTAAAGCATCTTTCATATAACCTTCTACCAGAGATCTTAAATATTTAATTATAAGACCAATAGGTTATGAATAAGGTGGACTATTACAGTAGGTAAGTCCTTTAATCAGTGGTTAATTCTTGTAGGGCTGCAGTATGCCAAAATCAGGTCATTCATATCTTGAAAATGATATATGTATCCACATATGACATGCTTTCTGGTAATCAAAAATAAACAGTCTAAAGGAAATTACCACAGGGGAAAGCCTGTTTAATAAAAATGTCTGAATTAAATACTTGACACATTTCATTTCAATTTTTTTTTAGGAACTTGGTGCAAATGAACATAGCTGGTTTTTTGTGTGCATCAACAAAAAAAGTCTCATTTAAATGTCATAAAACCATGAAAGATTGTCTACAGTTACCTGGAGCCCTGGTACAAAACCTTAAGATAATAGTTTACACTCAGAGTTAACAAATATGATCATCAAAACTATGCCAATTATTTGTTTCATTTCCTGTTGCTGGACTCTCTCATCAACCATTTCATCCTATTATTTAAAGAAAGAAAGCAAAAATGACATTCGCCATAATTTATTTCAAAAAGCCATGTGAGCAAAACAATATATTGTCTTCACTATAACACGCCTCATAGATCATCAATATGCTTCATAGAACATGTGAATCAACACAGTAAGCAACAAGGAGGAAAAAAAACACAACTTACAACTTGGTAAAAATAAATAAAAAAGATAAAAGCAAACCAAGAATGAAGTGTTTTGAAGTGATAGGATACCAGCTCAGAACTTATCCTGATCTATATCCTGTGTGTGCGCACACACACACACACACACACACACACACACACACACACGAGAAATGATGAAAACACCCGCATGAAATACAAAGATTCTACTCAATTCTATTCTCACTCATTAGCCGAAGATGGTTCGACTTTCACGTTGTGACTGAGCAGTGTTCCCAAGAGACTTTTTATGGAGGACGCTAAGCCACACTCCTCACATCCGTAGCTCTTTGGCTTCCCGGCGTGAGTCCGCCTGTGTTTCTTTCATGTGATAGGACAGCCTGAAGCCTTTATCACATATGTCACATTTGAATGGCTTCTCTCCTGGTGGGATCGCATGTGCGATTCGGTATCCGACTGGATGAAGGCTTTCCCGCACACTTCCACTTGTAGGGCGCTCCCCGGTGTATAGCGGTTATGGAGCCGGAGCTCGTTGGCGGTCAGGAAGGTCTTGCCGCACACCGTGCACTGGTGCGGCCGTCTCGCTGTGTGGATGAGCTCGTGCCTCTTCAGGGACGTCTCCTTCATGAACTGCTTCCCGCAGCTGTTGCAGGGATACCGACGCCTGTGGATTTGTTCGACTGTTGGTCAGCTGCAGCCTCTCGGTACGCCATGTCGCACTGCGTGCAGGCCCAGGTGTTGTCCTCGGAGTGGTTCCCATGTGCACCGTGAGCTCGAGGCCGAGCGGTAACACTCTCCACACTGCCAGCACAGGAAGGGTTTCTCCCCGGTGTGCTTCCTCTGATGAACCGTCAGGCAGTTGGGGGACCGGAACTCTCTGGACACTGCTACAAATTTAAGGGAACTCCCTTTGTGATTCTCTGGTGGATGGCAGGTAAGAGAGCTGATTTTGTCACATGTGCACATGGATACGGCCCGGTGAACTCGTTGCTGCTTCTCGTAGTGTTCCCTCAAGCGCCGCAGCAAGGTAAAAGTCTTATCGCACATTGTGCACTGCATCGGCCGGTGCATGAGCTTGTGTCTCTCAAGGCGGGCTCGTTGGCCAGTATCTGCCACACTCTTTGCAGTAGAGCGGATCGTGGATCCTCGGTGCACTTTGAGCATAGTCATGCTCTTAACTCTTCCCGCAGTCGTCGCATTTCATGACGTCACTCACTTCCACTTTGCAAACGTTTCTTGGTGCTCCTTCAAAGCCAACGTATTCAAGTGTTTGCCGCAGTTGGAACACCACACGGTTATTTTCAGGGTCGGTTCGGGTCAGTGGCGGGGACTTCGCTTTGGCTGGGACCACGCTCGCTCTTTTTTCCACGAGAATCGGGCGATTTCTTATGACAAATGGCATAAATCTGGTGTCTTTTCAGCCCTGCTGTGTTTGAAACGCTTCTTGCAGTGGACCAGTATAAGGGCGGTCCTCCGTGTGACACTGTATGTGCCTGTTCAGCGTCTTGACGCTGTCAACGTCCTAGACAGACGACACACTTTAGGTGATTTTTTCTTGACTTTTTGCACAGGCAAAGGAGACTCTCAGCACGCCCACAGGGCATCCTAGTGTATTCCTTTTTTTCAAGGTTACCTGTATCGGCTTCAGCCAAAATCTGTTCCACTGTCTTACTCTGCTCCTCTCGGATTCCCTCGTGACCGTGAATGATCTGATGCTTCTTCAACGTGTCCTTGTACTTGAAGCCCTTTTCACAATTGAGGCAATAAAGGACGCTCTTCCGTGGGGATCGTAAATGCTCGCGTGTCAGCCGTGCAGGGCAGACTCTGCTGCAGATGGACACACTTGTCCTCCGTCGACGCCTCGATGGTGGGGTGGATTGGAGCGCTGCGTCTCTCTCTTCTTCGGCCGTTTCAGCTCCCTGCTCTTACAAATCTCCTGCTGGTGTCTCTTTAAGACATAGGATTCTTAAATTTCTTCTCACGAAACAACATTTATACGGGCGTCCTCGGAGTGGGACCTCATGTGCCGCTCCATGTCTACTCGACGGCCAAAATACTTCCCACACAGTTGCAGTTTTTGTTTTCCGACACCTCCGAGTGCTGGGATCTCCCGCGTCCCCTCTTTAGCATTGTTACAGAGCTCATCTTCTCATGAACGCGCATGTTGTGGCGGTTCAGTCGTAGTGTCCCTGAATCGTTTTGCACAGTTGGCGCACTTGTACTTGAATTCCCGTATGGCAGAATGAGTTTCCTGGTGTCGTCTCATGGCTGCAGCCCCCAGGAAATCTTATTGCACACAGACATGTTCTTGTTATTGGGATACTTTTTCTTTGCCTCTAGCTGGGTTGAGTCCTTTTCTTTTACAGCGTTTCTCTTCACCTGGAGCCTTTTGCTTTGGTTTCAGTGGTTGAAAGCTGCTGCTTCAGAGCGTCACTGACCCTCAGTTCATTCTCATTTGCTTCATCATCTTCTTCTCTTCCTCATCCTCATCATCAGGACCAACCAAACCTGACGGCGGTCTCTATCTGTATGTGTCCAACAGTGTCACAGTTTCACCCTCCACCTGAACATTCATGCAACCCTGCATGCTCTGATGAAGGTAACTGTATTTGGTCTGCATCGATGACAACCTTTTCAAGTTGAGGAGGGAGAGCGAAGAAGGATGCAATTCCCAAGGAAGAAGGATGGTCTGCGTTGCATCGGTGGGGGAAATAGAATCCATCAGTTTATGATCAGTTGCTTTAACAAAACAATCAGATAAGAAAAAGCGTGTTTATTTCTCAGAACCCATAGTTTTAATCTTACATCCCTCTACCATCTATACCCGGGGCACTGAAACTGAAGTTGGTTAAACTCATGAATGGAATAAATAAATGAATGAATAGAGAAATTTTGTTACATACTGGTCTCACTTTTACAGAATAACCTGTGTAGAAACTAATGGGTTCATAATATCGGTTAAATCGCTGTTTTTGTGAGTATAATATAATATGTATGTTGGACAGCATGTATGTATGTTGTAGGTATGTATGTATGCTACCGTCAAAGTTTGGAGTCATTTACAATTTCCATACCACTCCATTATAGAGAGCATACCAGCTGATCTGAGTGGGGGGCTGATCTTTAATGCAATATCTACATTGCCATTATCAGCAACCATTCATCCAATGTTCCTAGGCCCTTTCTGTTACAAATCTGATATCATTTTAAAAACAACTGGAAAACATTGAGAACCCTTTGCAATTATGTAAACACATAATGTAATCGGAAAAGTGCTGCCCGGGTTAAAAACAACAACAACATGCAGCTAATCTCAGCTTGTATTCTGTCTACAATGGCGTGCAATGGAATGTTAAGTTTGACCGTTATATTGATAGTACATATTAATAACTGAATTGAATGAAGTTAGAATACTGCACATGCGGCCCAGATGGACACATGGACTCACCAGATAATCAAAATGTCCTAGTGTTGTGTGGTAGAGGAGCACAGTTTTCAGGTGCTGGGTCAGAACAGAGTGCCACACTCCCCAGGCAGATGGACAGCACTAAGCATGGATGCATTCTAGGGAGAGAAGCAAGACAGTAAGAACATGTAAATACAGATCGAGCTGAAGACACACGCTCGCTGTCTTACTGTATGTTTGAAGTTGGGCTACTCAGAAACGTCTGAAACTTTTTATGTTACATGTTTTGAACACAGGGCAACATACATATGGATATAAGAGAGAATAAGCAGAAAAACATGCAGATGGGTTATTCTGAGCTTTAGCCATGTCAACAATACCACAAACAGACGACCAAGGTAATATCAATAGATTCTGAGAATGTAAACAGGAAGTATAAAAGTCAGTGAGATTTCATGAGTTACACTGGTGGGCGACAACTTGAGCTATGTTATGCCTTCTTTGTATAACAACTTGGCACCATTAAACAAGGCCGAATTATGTATTAGCAGCTCATGTTTGCTATTACCAACCGGATGTGCAGACAACTACACTGAAATACTTTGATACCCTAAACTGAAATGTGATGCTTCAGGGCAAGTTCTGGAGTTTTCTTCTTCTGGATTTCTAAGCGTATTTACGCTTTATTTCGATGAATATCAGAGATCATGAATCCTCTGGAAGTGTACACCAAATCCAAAAAAAGGAAACAAAGAGCTGACTGGTAAAAAATTTTTAATTTTCTACAGTGGTTACCTGCTGTATCTGGTAC
>NC_045755.1:17062236-17070564 GCF_008692095.1 Etheostoma spectabile
CTTAGAGCAAACTGCAGAGCCAGATGTGCTGTAAGATTTGATGCCCCCCCCCCCATGTAGAGCCACCTACCTCATGAGTTAAAGGGGGGACCAGTTCCCACTGTGCCATACATGAACAGACCACAGCTTCACACGAGGCCAGGGCTTAAAGAGATCGTTTTCCGCAGGACTGGCATATCAACACTGATCCAAGACTGAACACGAGATCAGTGCTGTGACCCAATCATAAAACAGGACACCCAGCAGTATCCCAGCATGCTTGGCCAGTGTGTTGAAGGTGCATCACAAGCAGGGTCGGATCCAAAGGGGGTCGAGGCTAAAAACACGCAAACAGTTAGGGTTGTTGGAGGTAAAGGGGTCACAACACAAACAGATCAAATGTCCTGACCGTGACACCAACAGCACTGATGGCACTCATGCACTGAGGCTGCAGAGACCAAGCCTATCAAAAACTTGTAAATGAGTGGTTTCAAACCGAGGGTGGGGCTCTTGAAGGGGTCGGAAGATAAATGAGAGGGGTCACAAGTGAAAAGAAGACAAAAATTGTCAAATAAAGCTTTTGTTGTTTGTGAATAACAGGACTGTTTGGAAAAATGGGTTCAAGTAAATGATTAAGAAGAGAAATCGCTCTCACAGTGTATGCAACCTGTGGGAGGAGTCGTAGGTCGCCATTGGTTCATTTTCATCGGCCCAAATATTGGAAGCATTGCGCTAAATGAGCAATTGGTGATCAACAGAAAAGTTGTGATTGGCGACACCTTGGTCTCCGTGGTAACACGAGCGAGTTTGGTTTAATACTACGGCACTGACACTTAGCTGGATGCCCGTCGAACTTAGCCCGCCCAAACATTGAGGTCGGGAAGTTCGGTCGGGATTGATCCGTTGTGGAGCAGCTATGCTCAAACCAGAGCTGGTCGGACCCAATCAAATGTCAGGGCGGGCTTTATACGATGATGGACAGTCTCATCAACAGGGACGTAATCAACCGCGTCACCACGGTTGAATAAGTTTCCACACAAAAGGACGGCTGCCGTGGAGATAATAGAGATGTGTAGATTCTGCCACGCATCCTTCATAGAAGATATCATTTTTTAAAGAGGACACAGAGAACCGTGATTAAGGCATTTGATGATCGGAAAGATGTTTTTAGAGTCGTCCTACGGATTTGGCCATGAGTTCGTGGTTGTAGGTCCATCCAATTGATTGCGGAGGCATTTCTTCCTGGTTCGGTTGAACAAGCCCCCATAATCACAGCCAAGGGGCAGTATCAGACTGTATTCTGACTGGAATGACTAGAAGTACTTTGGTATTGGGAATTGGTGATGGTACATTTTTAAGTTTTCAAAGATAAGCGATGAATAGACGACAATAATTGCAGTTGCAGCCCTGCTTTGCAGCCTCACATTTATACAAAATGCATGTTGAAGGATGGTCGCTGCGTTGAATGACCGATCTGCGTGTAAAAATCTCGTTCTGGTCAATCTGTGAAGCGACTTATCTTCTCTCGGGACTGCTGCTTGAAACGTGCACCGAACAGTGGTTCTGCTCGCCTCCTGTGGGATTGCGTAACGTTCAAGAGTGCTGATACCGTGTTGAATATGAGGATGATGTGATGATGCTCTCTCTGATTAGAGAGACAAAAGCGTTGCAGAAGGAGACCTGTTAGCTTGAGGCCGGTCACTGACGCGATAAGATCTCTGCAGTAGCTGATCTAGATGTGAAATCATCTCATCTTTCACTGAGTCATTCCAAACCCCCACAATACTGCACAATATGCTTCATTCACAGACTTTCCTGTCATCATTGTGGTATGGCAATATGATAGTGGGCTTGTTGCTGTACATTGCTGTTGCGTATGGGGAAGAAGAAGAAGAAGGGGGTAGGAGGGGGCTGACCTTCCCTTGTTCGCCTTAACTGTCTTGGTGCCAGGTTTCTACTCTTCCCCTCAGTCTGACTGTCTTTTACTTTTGGTCAAAACCCCTCACCCCTCACCACCACCCACCACCACCCCCACCCCCACACTCTCCCCCCTAACCCCCTGCAGCCTTTTCTAAGGAGACGTCAGCCCCATTGAACTCATTGCAGGGAAAGGCTGGTTTTCACTCCCTTCGCAAGAAGAAGTGTTCACTGCCAAAACAATCTCGAAGTCATTTGAAAGGAGGAGTTTTAAGTAGAAGAATCACACGTTTCCTTCGTGGAAGTGTTTAAATATGATGCCATCATAAGTTCCATTACTAACAAATGCATTCCAACTTTTAAAGGATATTTCTGTGAATGTGAGGTATTGTTTTTTGATTATAGGTGAAAGCTCTGCTCGTAAATAGAGAGTTATAGTCACAAAAGGAAAGATGCAAACAATTTGACATCAAGCAGAGTCATTTATATTGGAAGAATCTACATATGTAACAAAAGCAATGGACTTGCAAAAAAGACACTTTTTGCGTGTGTTAACAGCGTCTTGTCTGGTCTCTCCTGCCAAACAAATGTCGAGTCAGAGGACACACAGACACGGTGCAGAATGCAATAATGTGAGTGGATGAAAGTGAGAGGACTGAGGAAGAATTAGAGTGGATGAAAAAGCCAGGGAGAGGGAGGATGGAGGCTTGTGGTTGTGGGGACTGAAGGAGCTGGTACCCGAGATGGGACGGAATGTGTGAGTTTGGGGATATGTTCGGTCACACCACACACACACACACACACCACACACCACACACACACACAGGTCACTTGAGGACAACCATGCAAGCGCGTGCATGTCACGTACTTGGGGTTAAACAAAGTGTAGTGCGGCACATGCATTCAGGCAGATATTGTTATCAAAGCCCTGTGCTGTGCCATACGTGTTCATATGGAAGAAATAAAGGTGCGTCATGGAGCAAAAAGCAAGAAAGGGGGCTTGTTTTGATAGCTAGGTTCCGTAGTAACTTGCAGGGGTCACAGTATTTTTGCAAAAAAGGGCCAGGAAATTCCGTGGTGCCTGTTGATGATCAAAAACCTACTTTTCAAAAATATATCTCTGGGACAGTTTAACAGTTTGTGATCGCTGAACATGCCAGGAGTGGCAGGGTTTTCATCAAAACAATCAGTTTCTCAGGAAAACTCAACTTGGACGCTGCACACCCCCCCCCCCCCCATTACTTGTGATGAAAACAATAGAGCCACATTTTCAATGTGGACTTTTGTTCGTGGAGGTACAACCAACACGAGAGGTCACAAAAAGGACTGGTAGTCTAAAGTAGGTGATTCATTTAAGTTGAAACAATACTGGTTAGTTGTGTTCAAGCTGCACTAATCAATATATTAATAAACAATGAATCAAATGACTATGGGTTAATGAAAGGGTTGCTTTTAGTGACCAACTGTGACTATACAGTCATAAATTTATATATAATAGAACGGTCTGCACTATGTCAATGTACAGCGTAGTGTACAGTGTAGTTTTAAGGGCTGCAACTGTTTTTTAAACCTGGGTTGAGTGAATACAAAAAATTGCGTTGGGGATGGAGCTTGGCTATTTAAAAAATGGCGGGTTTGTGCGGGATGTCCCGTGTTACAAGAGTGACGAATAGTGACGCTCGTGGGAACTTCGACCGAGGTGGTACTGGAAATAACGTTCTAATGTGTAACAACGGATCTGGACTGCTGGTGGAACTTAATATGAAGCATTTAGCGCTAAAGAGACAGAGATTCCCCCGGAAGATGGTGAAGAATAACATTCTGAAAAATGCTGCCTGCTGCAGCTGGAAACAAAGCTGATGAGAGCAAATAGACTGAACCGTACAGTAATTGTGCTTTAAGCTAAAAAAGCCTAAAAACTGCTGCTTGCTTCAGAATTTGGTGCTAATTCTCAGGGGTTCATGTGAGCAAACTACAAAAAGCTTTTGAATTATTACTATAAAAACATGGGTCCCCAAACCTGTTTAACGTGAGCCATTAAACTTATCATGTCCCCCTCATAGAAGTTATGCCTTAATAGTTCTATGAAAGAATGAATGAATTTCTTTTGATTGTTCATTTGAAGGATAGACTCTGAGACATCACAATACTGCTCTAAGGAACTTGCACAATAGGGGTCATCTACTATTAATTATTAATAGTTAAGCAGTTGCACATTTTGTATTCCAGCTGTTATTATTCTAATATGCTTGTATTTCATCTATTATTATTTATGTATAGTGTATCTGTTGTATCCTATCAATTCATTTACAGTGGTGTGAAAAAGTGTTTGCCACCTTCCTCATTTCCTGTCCTTTGCATGTTTGTCACACTAAGTGTTTCGGAACATCAAACCAATTTAAACCAATAGTCAAGGACAACACAAGTAAACACAAAATGCAATTTGTAAATGAGGTTTTTATATAAAGGTGAAAAAAAATCCAAACCATCATGGCCCGTGTGAAAGTGATTGCCCCCTGTTAAAACATAATAACTGTGGTTGTCCACACCCTGAGTTCAATTTCTTAGCCACACCCAGGCCATTATCCACAAATGGCGAAGACAAACATGGAACAGTGTGTGAACCTTCCAGGAGGGCCGGCCGCGCCAAAATTACAAGAGGCCAGCAACGACTCATCCAAGAGGTCACAAAAGACCCACAAACAAGCCAAAGAACTGCAGGCCTCACTGCTCAGTTAAGGTCAGCGTTCATGCCTCCACATCAGGAAAGACTGGGCAAAAATGGCCTGATGGCAGATTGTCGCGGAGAAAAACACACTGCTGAGCAAAAAGAACATCAAAGCTCGTCTCAATTTCTCACAACACACATTGATGATCCCCAAGACTTTTGGGACAACATTCTGGGGACCGATGAGACAAAAGTGGAACTTTGGAAGGTGTGTGTCAAGTATATCTGGCGTAGAAGGAACACTGCACTTTCATAAAAAGAAACATCATACCAAAGATAAATATGGTGGTGGTAGTGTGACGGTCTGGGGCTGTTTTGCTGCTTCACGACCTGGAAGACGCCGTGATAAAAGGAACTACGATCTGCTGTCTACCAAGGATCCTGAGGGAGAATGTCCGACCACGTTTGTGACTCAAGCTGAAACGAACTTGGGTTCTGCAGCAGGACAATGATCTAAACACACAGCAAGTCACCACCGAAGGCTGAGAAAAACAAATGAAGACTTTGGAGTGGCTAGCCAAAGTCCTGAACTGAATCCTATGATGAGGTTGTGGTATGACCTTAAAAAGGCCATTCATGCTCGAAACCCTCTAAGTAACTGAATTAGGACAATTCGCAAAGATGGTGGGCCAAATTCTCCAGGACGCTGTAAAAGCCTCATTGCACGTATCGCAAACGCTCGGTTGCAGTTGTTGCTGCTAGGGTGGCCCAACCAGTTATTAGGGTTAGGGGGCAATCACTTTTTCACACAGGGCCATGATGGTTTGGATTTTTTTTCACCTTTAATAATAAAACACCTTCATTTACAAATTGCATTTGTGTGTTACTTGTGTTGTCCTGACTATTGTTTAAATTGGTTTTGATGTTCCGAAAAACTTAAGTGTGGACAAACATGCAAGGAACAGGAAATGAGGAAGGGGGCAAACACTTTTTACACCACTGTATATTATATTCTGTGCTGTGTGAGTGATATTTTGCTGCTGTAACGCTATAATTTCCATATGTTGGGATCAATGTCTATCTATCGATCTATCTATCTATCTATACTTCAGGGCCTGACAAGATGAAAGTATCCAGTATTTTGAAAAAAAAGCAACAGAATGTAGTTTTTTGTTACATATCTGATCCATCATCGGCCCATAAGCAGGTGCAACGTATGGCACTTTTAGATCCCGGTATTCCCCGTTCAGGGGGGGTACTGGACCAGCTCTCCGTTTAAAGCAGGGGTCTCAAACTCAACTACTTGGGGGCCGTGGATAGTAGAGTCTGGGTTGGGCTGGGCCGCACAAGTATTCCAAAAAAAACCTCTATTTCCTCCAAAAAGGGCGGGAACTGCCGGGTGCTTTAAGCCCTAGATCTGATATGGTTGGTGCATTTCACAACAACAGACATCACACTGTCAACCTCAGGCATTTGCCACAAAGGGTACTTAGCAGTGACAACCGTTACGCCGCTGTCACGAGAATACTACGGTAGCCCATAAGTGACAAGCGCATGACAAAAAGTTCAGAACGCGGGCCGCACTAACACTTAACTTTGATGTCAAGTAGGGGGCCAAAATATCATCCCGCGGGCGCAATTGGCCCGGGCCGCGGTGTTGAGACCCATGGTTTAAAGGGTCTGATCCTCCTAAGCCTATGGGTATTACCCATAGGTATGACGAGGACTGTTTAAGCTGGTGCGAAGAGATTCGCCTAGCGCTAACTGGTCTTCATACGGGGTCTACGTGCTGTCTGAACAGCACCTGACTGAATAGCCCTGAGCAGATACCACCTCAGCCGCGCCGTTCACGACAGCTCTCTCTTCATTGATAGGGCACTTGGTAAGTTGCTAGGATATTGTTTAGGGGCCAGGAAAATAGGCCCTAAGGGTATGTTAATTTCAGTGGATAGAGCAACCTATAAGGACCTCAAACGATGTTTAACTCACTACACCACATTGATTACAACCTTAAAAAGTGAAATAATCAATTTCTACTCACTGTACTTAAATGCAGTATTTATATATTATTGCAGAAAGAGCAAGGGCATGCATACAACTTATGATTGAGAATAGAATTGATCAATGAAAAAATTCAAAAACATACTGATTGTAATATTGTATACAAACTCGTTAAATGATTAAAAACCAAAACTCCCTTAAAATGATTAACTTTATACCTATCAGCTATACTGGTCAATTCTTGATAATGATGATAATGTTTAAAAGGCAAAACCGGACGGCGATAGTGAGCATGATGAATTTGGACATTCTTCTTTTCTGTAGAGCGGGGAGAGGAGCGTGTCACCTTGGCCGGGGGGGACCGCGCCCTTTCCTTCTGCGTGTGGCTGTGCAATACGTTAGAATCTCGAAACCTTGTACAAAGTCTTCAAAATGTCTATAAATCACAGCCACTCGGGCAGTTGACCGAAGAAAACAGTCAGAGTCCAATGACTCCTCCCGCCGGGTTGGCTATCTCTGTGCTTGGTCTCGCATTTCCACTGAAGAAGTTCTTGAAGTTCTTTTGCTGTTTTGATGTCAAGTCCAACTCTTTTCTTGGTCGAGGCTTTATACTTTATACTGTTTGACACAAAACCTTATTTGCTCTTCCGATGACTTACGCATCCTACTGCCCAACTCGTGATTTTCCAGCAAGCATTGCCAAACCAGACTTCTGGCAAGCTGTTGTTCACCGTTTGATTTCTTAACAAGCTGAACTTGTCTGTTCCCTTTTTCACAGCTCTATCAACCTCCACATTTTGTCTCTTATAAATAATCTTTAGCATTTAGTTAAACAGTTCTTTTGGGCGCTCTCTAGGCCTCAACATTTTATAGACAATACATTTTGTTCAGTTAATCAACCCTTGTTATTAAAATACTTTGTTCAGTTAATCAACCCTCGTTAATAAAGATACATGTCATTCAGTTGATCCAACATTACTTCTGAGAATACTTCCTGTTAGTTAATCACACATCATTTCTGGGAACTACTTTTGCATACATATCATTATGGTAATCAAACCTTATTCTGGATAACACTTTGTTTTGTTACAGCTGTCTCAATATGTTATCTAGCTCGGAAAAGTACCTTCCCCACTAACACAGAACGTTTAGAGAACGTTAGGGAACGTTAGTTTTTGGTTCTCTAAAGGTTAGTTCGAACCAAACCAAAAACTAACGTTTAGGGAACGTTCCCTCCTGGTTATAACGTTCTCTAAACGTTAAGAGAACCAACCCAAGGTAACGTTCCCCTGTGGTTGCGCCGTACCTTCACACAAACGTTCCGTTTGGTTGGTTTAGTGGTTTTGGTTGTTCTGAGTTAGAAGTAGCTGGTTTGCTGGCACTTGATTTAAATTCACCAAAAATGATTTGACTTACCAAATGTAGATAAACGCCTCGACATTATTTTTATTTAATTTTATTAATTAGTAAAACAGTACTTTTGTGCTTGACTTCGTTTTTTAACTGTATTAGTGAATACAAAACAACAAGAATCTATCAATAGAACGATTTTCACAATTAAGAAAAGTCACTTATTTATTCAGTTTGTAAAACTGAACCGTTACAGCCCCCCACCATAATACAGTTAAAAAAACGAAGTCAAGCACAAAAGTACTGTTTTAAGCTAAATTGAATAAAAATTAAATAAAAATAAATGCTATGCTGTTTACTTACATTTTGTAAGTCAAATCATTTTTGAGTGAATTTAAATCAAGTGCCAGCAA
>NC_045755.1:17070589-17086906 GCF_008692095.1 Etheostoma spectabile
TTAGGGTTGTTTTTGTTTTTCTGAGGTTAGAATAGCTGGTTTGCTGGCACTTGATTAAATTCACTCAAAAATGATTTGACTACCAAATGTAAGTACACACATGCATTTATTTTATTTATTTTTATTCAATTTACTTAAAACAGTACTTTTGTTCTTGCACTTCGTTTTTTTAACTGAGTGAATACTAAAAAACAAATCTATCAATAGAACGATTTTCACAATTAAGAAAAGTCACTTATTTATTCAGTTTGTAAACTGAACCGTTACAGCCCCCCCACCAGTAGGGGGCCGCTGCTCTGCAGCAACCGATCCTCTCGTTAGGAGAAGAAGAGAAAGCCACAGGACCAGGACCACGCGGCTCGCTCTGGAGAGGTAAGCGAAAATACTTTACAGTTAAATGATGTGTGGTTGTAATGGGAGGGTTTGTGGTTTAACATTACACTTTTCCCTCGATGCTTTGTTATATTCCGTCTTGTCAGGTTGACCAAACTAAAAGTTGGCTGAAGTAAACAACTAACTTCAGCAAGTTGTCTACGTCGTCCGCCATTTTCCTATGCTTAGTCATGCAGTGAGCTGCCCCAAATCTTGTTCTCCATGTTCTCCATGCTGAGTTCATGTTGTTAGCCCCAGTGAGACTTGGAGTAAAGTCTCATCTGCTGTGTTGAGCCTTCTTAGTGTTTAAACATGTTTATTTTGATTTTTCATGTTTGATTTTGCTATCCTAGAAGGCCACTGACTCTCCCATTCACAAGGCGAGGCCAGAGTTGGGCTTTAGACGGATTGCATACATCTTTCCCATTGTTTGCTGCTGTCACGACGTGTCTCTTTGTTGCATTGTATGTGTTGTGTCATCGTGTAACATGCTTCGTTTATGTTACAAATAAGATTTTTTGGTCCTTTTTTAATTAGTTGTAGTGTACAGTACATACTAAAGCCAGTACAATCAAAGTCCTTTTTAGGCAGGTCGAACTGCGCCATCTTGCAACGCATTTAGGCGTTATCAGCCAGCTGAGTGAAGGATACAGCAAGGGATGTAATACGTGTCGCTACACAGCTGCAGTACTGGCTTTACTGATTGTCTGAACGTAACAGCATAGTTCATCTTTTGCAAGGCATGTGCAAGAACTTACCATAAATGAACTGACCAATATCATATGTACTCTTTTCTTCTTTTTTTAGATAGTCAACACCACACAGAAAACCACCGGTCGCCCAGAGCTGGAGCCTGCCACTTCAGCTTGGGACCCAGTTGACGGTATAATGGCTTTGAATTTGACGCTAAGGAACGTTCCCCTAACGTTCTCTAAAGGTTGCAACGTTAAGGGACGTTCGCTAAAGTTTTGCAACGTTTTCGGAACGTTCGCCTAACGTTCCTAAAGGTTGTAACTTTTAGAGAATTGGCGAACGTTCCGAGAACGTTCCCGTAGCCAAAAAACGACGTTCCCGAACTAAGAAAACCTTCCAATAACCTACAGACAACCAAAACAAACCTTCAGGAACGTTCCCACAACCAAAAAACGACGTTCTCAGAACGTTTCTGGGAACCAAAAATTGTTAGCTGGGTTACCGCCGGACAGTTCCAAGCACCACTGGAATTATCTACTACCCATGATACTCTCTATCGTGCGGCATGATCTCAACTCACTTGACACACTTCTCCGTGGGGGGGGGGGTTATTTATTTTGTCTATCCCCTGCCCTGTGTTGTGACAACCATGGAAATCACCTGTTGAGCCTGCAAGCATTCTGTCTATCCAAAATCCAGGAATGTTCACTGACAACAAAACACAAAACACACCAATACTCAACAATAGCATTCCATAATGACAGCCTTAATGTGTTAACAATCCTGGAGAGCAACCACACAACAGAGCCAAATATCCCAAGAATGCACCACATTCAGGACTTTTTAGGTCGTGCTATGCAGCAACCTCCGTCCCATCCAGCGTGCTGCCTCATGCTACAACTAACTGGACGAGGGCCTGCGCAGGTACCTCAAAGCTGCATGGAAGTACTGTTTGTGCTGTTTACTTACCCCAGAGCGAGTGGTGGTGTGGGGGTAAGGGCCATTGCTCCTTGGCAGTCTCCGGCTGGCTGGGAGTGGGTGTGTCCTCCTCTCTCCCACCACCTGGCACCGTGGAGGCTGTGTCTTGTAAAGAGACCTCTCCAGGCCTCAATTACGGGGGAATCCAGAACACACTGAAGCATTACAGCTCCCTATAATCAATGTGCTTTGGGGTTAAAAAGTGATCTGCTCCCAACACCTGAGAGGCTCTGACTCAGTTGGCCTTTGATTTTTTTTTTTTTTGGGTTGGAGAGACAGGAGCAGTTTCCAGGAACAGGGAAGAGATGCTGCTCTAGTCGCTGTGGTTTAAAACAGTGGACACGGAACTGTGAAGAGCAGAGGATAAATATTGATTTGAAGCCACTTTGTAACAATCATTGGGTAATTCATGTTGCAAAAGGAAAACAATGCACAACACAGCCTCCTGCAAATTACAACTAAACAGATGTATTTATGCATGCTCCATCAGTATGGTAGTATTGGAGGATAAACACTGTATTATTTATGTATTTGGAAGCTTGTAGAGTCAAGAGCTTCCAACACAGCTGAGGCAGCAGGGGCAATACTGACAGTCTCTCCCTGGCTTTGAAATGCAGCCGCTAAGCTGCTGAGGCTCATTATCACTACTACACTGCATCTTCTGGTTCCTAAGCTACTGACAGCAACACGAAGCAGCAGTGTTCTGAAACAGGATTCAAAAATGGGTTTTGTTTTTACTTTTAATGGATGTTTGAGCGTCACTGTGCAGTGATGTATATGTAGTTGACATCTGCCAGAGAAACATTTTCTCTCTCATGCAAAATCTTTGTGTGTAGAGCAGGATTTAGGTTTTAAGATACTAGTATGGGAGCCAATCGTGGTCCTACCACAGGGTGCCATAGAAACTTAAAACCCCCTGTGTATACACGCACACACACATACAATCTGTATTTGAACAGGAACATATTTTGCATATTTGTGGAATCTAGATTTTTTTTTATGAGGGAGAAGAAGCTAATTTATTTATTTTGGTGTATTTTCAAGGAAAAACACCTCAGAAACAATTTTTTATTAAAGCATCTTTCATATAACCTTCTACCAGAGATCTTAAATATTTAATATAAGACCCAATAGGTTATGAATAAGGTGGACTATTACAGTAGGTAAGTCCTTTAATCAGTGTGTTAATTACCTTGTAGGGCTGCAGTATGGCCAAATCAGGTCATTCATATCTTGAAAATGATATATGTATCCAAATATGACATGCTTTCTGGTAATCAAAAATAAACAGTCTAAAGGAAATTACCACAGGGGAAGCCTGTTTAATAAAAATGTCTGAATTAAATACTTGACACATTTCATTTCAATTTTTTTTTAGGAACTTGGTGCAAATGAACATAGCTGGTTTTTTGTGTGCATCAACAAAAAAAGTCTCATTTAAATGTCATAAAACCATGAAAGATTGTCTACAGTTACCTGGAGCCCTGGTACAAAACCTTAAGATAATAGTTTACACTCAGAGTTAACAAATATGATCATCAAAACTATGCCAATTATTTGTTTCATTTCCTGTTGCTGGACTCTTCGTCAACCATTTCATCCTATTATTTAAAGAAAGAAAGCAAAAATGACATTCGCATAATTTATTTCAAAAAGCCATGTGAGCAAAACAATATATTGTCTTCACTATAACACGCCTCATAGATCATCAATATGCTTCATAGAACATGTGAATCAACACAGTAAGCAACAAGGAGGAAAAAAAACACAACTTACAACTTGGTAAAAATAAATAAAAAAAATAAAGCAAACCAAGAATGAAGTGTTTTGAAGTGATAGGATACCAGCTCAGAACTTATCCTGATCTATATCTGTGTGTGCGCACACACACACACACACACACACACACACACACACACACGAGAAATGATGAAAACACCCGCATGAAATACAAAGATTCTACTCAATTCTATTCTCACTCATTAGCCGAAGATGGTTCGACTTCACGTTGTGACTGAGCAGTGTTCCCAAGAGACTTTTTATGGAGGACGCTAAGCCACACTCCTCACATCCGTAGCTCTTTGGCTTCCCGGCGTGAGTCCGCCTGTGTTTTTTCATGTGATAGGACAGCCTGAAGCCTTTATCACATATCACATTTGAATGGCTTCTCTCCTGGTGGGATCGCCATGTGCGACTTCGGTATCCGACTGGATGAAGCTTTCCCGCACACTTCGCACTTGTACGGGCGCTCCCCGTGTATAGCGGTTATGGAGCCGGAGCTCGTTGGCGGTCAGGAAGGTCTTGCCGCACACCGTGCACTGGTGCGGCCTCTCGCTGTGTGGATGAGCTCGTGCCTCTTCAGGACGTCTCCTTCATGAACTGCTTCCCGCAGCTGTTGCAGGGATACCGACGCCTGTGTGATTTGTTCGACTGGTTGGTCAGCTGCAGCCTCTCGGTACGCCATGTCGCACTGCGTGCAGGCCCAGTTGTTGTCCTCGGAGTGGTTCCCATGTGCACCGTAGCTCGAGGCCGAGCGGTAACACTCCTCCACACTGCCAGCACAGGAAGGGTTTCTCCCCGGTGTGCTTCCTCTGATGAACCGTCAGGCATTGGGGGACCGGAACTCTCTGGACACTGCTACAAATTTAAGGGAACTCCCTTTGTGATTCTCTGGTGGATGGCGAGGTAAGAGAGCTGATTTTGTCACATGTGCACATGGATACGGCCCGGTGAACCTCGTTGCTGCTTCTCGTAGTGTTCCCTCAAGCGCCGCAGCAAGGTAAAAGTCTTATCGCACATTGGCACTGCATCGGCCGGTGCATGAGCTTGTGTCTCTCAAGGCGGGCTCGTTGGCCAGTATCTGCCACACTCTTTGCAGTAGAGCGGATCGTGGATCCTCGGTGCACTTTGAGCATAGTCATGCTCTTAACTCTTCCCGCAGTCGTCGCATTTCATGACGTCACTCACTTCCACTTTGCAAACGTTTCTTGGTGCTCCTTCAAAGCCAACGTATTCAAGTGTTTGCCGCAGTTGGAACACCACACGGGTTATTTTCAGGGTCGGTTCGGGTCAGTTGGCGGGGACTTCGCTTTGGCTGGGACCAGCTCGGCTCTTTTTTCCACGAGAATCGGGCGATTTCTTATGACAATGGCATAAATCTGGTGTCTTTTCAGCCCTGCTGTGTTTGAAACGCTTCTTGCAGTGGACCAGTATAAGGGCGGTCCTCCGTGTGACACTGTATGTGCCTGTTCAGCGTCTTGACGCTGTCAACGTCCTAGACAGACGACACACTTTAGGTGATTTTTTCTTGACTTTTTGCACAGGCAAAGGAGACTCTCAGCACGCCCACAGGGCATCCTAGTGTATTCCTTTTTTTCAAGGTTACCTGTATCGGCTTCAGCCAAAATCTGTTCCACTGTCTTACTCTGCTCCTCTCGGATTCCCTCGTGACCGTGAATGATCTGATGCTTCTTCAACGTGTCCTTGTACTGAAGCCCTTTTCACAAGTAGGCAATAAAGGACGCTCTTCCGTGGGGATCGTAAATGCTCGCGTGTCAGCCGTGCAGGGCAGACTCTGCTGCAGATGGACACACTTGTCCTCCGTCGACGCCTCGATGGTGGGGTGGATTGGAGCGCTGCGTCTCTCTCTTCTTCGGCGCGTTTCAGCTCCCTGCTCTTACAAATCTCCTGCTGGTGTCTCTTTAAGACATAGGATTCTTAAATTTCTTCTCACGAAACAACATTATACGGGCGTCCTCGGAGTGGGACCTCATGTGCCGCTCCATGTCTACTCGACGGCCAAAATACTTCCCACACAGGTTGCAGTTTTTGTTTTCCGACACCTCCGAGTGCTGGGATCTCCCGCGTCCCCTCTTTAGCATTGTTACAGAGCTCATCTTCTCATGAACGCGCATGTTGTGGCGGTTCATGTCGTAGTGGTCCCTGAATCGTTGTTGCACAGTTGGCGCACTTGTACTTGAATTCCGTATGGCAGAATGAGTTTCCTGGTGTCGTCTCATGGCTGCAGCCCCAGGAAAATCTTATTGCACACAGACATGTTCTTGTTATTGGGATACTTTTTCTTTGCCTCTAGCTGTGGTTGAGTCCTTTTCTTTTACAGCGTTTCTCTTCACCTGAGCCTTTTGCTTTGGTTTCAGTGGTTGAAAAGCTGCTGCTTCAGAGCGTCACTGACACCTCAGTTCTTCTCATTTGCTTCATCATCTTCTTCTCTTCCTCATCCTCATCATCAGGACCAACCAAACCTGACGGCGGTCTCTATCTGTATGTGTCCAACAGTGTCACAGTTTCACCCTCCACCTGAACATTCATGCAACCCTGCATGCTCTGATGAAGGTAACTGTATTTGGTCTGCATCGATGACAACCTTTTCAAGTTGAGGAGGGAGAGCGAAGAAGGATGCAATTCCCAAGGAAGAAGGATGGTCTGCGTTGCATCGGTGGGGGAAATAGAATCCATCAGTTTATGATCAGTTGCTTTAACAAAACAATCAGATAAGAAAAAGCGTGTTTATTTCTCAGAACCCATAGTTTTAATCTTACATCCCTCTACCATCTATACCCGGGGCACTGAAACTGAAGTTGGTTAAACTCATGAATGGAATAAATAAATGAATGAATAGAGAAATTTTGTTACATACTGGTCTCACTTTTACAGAATAACCTGTGTAGAAACTAATGGGTTCATAATATCGGTTAAATCGCTGTTTTTGTGAGTATAATATAATATGTATGTTGGACAGCATGTATGTATGTTGTAGGTATGTATGTATGCTACCAGTCAAAGTTTGGAGTCATTTACAATTTCCATACCACTCCATTATAGAGAGCATACCAGCTGATCTGAGTGGGGGGCTGATCTTTAATGCAATATCTACATTGCCATTATCAGCAACCATTCATCCAATGTTCCTAGGCCCTTTCTGTTACAAATCTGATATCATTTTAAAAACAACTGAGAAAACATTGAGAACCCTTTGCAATTATGTAAACACATAATGTAATCGGAAAAGTGCTGCCCGGGTTAAAAACAACAACAACATGCAGCTAATCTCAGCTTGTATTCTGTCTACAATGGCGTGCAATGGAATGTTAAGTTTGACCGTTATATTGATAGTACATATTAATAACTGAATTGAATGAAGTTAGAATACTGCACATGCGGCCCAGATGGACACATGGACTCACCAGATAATCAAAATGTCCTAGTGTTGTGTGGTAGAGGAGCACAGTTTTCAGGTGCTGGGTCAGAACAGAGTGCACACACTCCCCAGGCAGATGGACAGCACTAAGCATGGATGCATTCTAGGGAGAGAAGCAAGACAGTAAGAACATGTAAATACAGATCGAGCTGAAGACACACGCTCGCTGTCTTACTTGTATGTTTGAAGTTGGGCTACTCAGAAACGTCTGAAACTTTTTATGTTACATGTTTTGAACACAGGGCAACATACATATGGATATAAGAGAGAATAAGCAGAAAAACATGCAGATGGGTTATTCTGAGCTTTAGCCATGTCAACAATACCACAAACAGACGACCAAGGTAATATCAATAGATTCTGAGAATGTAAACAGGAAGTATAAAAGTCAGTGAGATTTCATGAGTTACACTGGTGGGCGACAACTTGAGCTATGTTATGCCTTCTTTGTATAACAACTTGGCACCATTAAACAAGGCCGAATTATGTATTAGCAGCTCATGTTTGCTATTACCAACCGGATGTGCAGACAACTACACTGAAATACTTTGATACCCTAAACTGAAATGTGATGCTTCAGGGCAAGTTCTGGAGTTTTCTTCTTCTGGATTTCTAAGCGTATTTACGCTTTATTTCGATGAATATCAGAGATCATGAATCCTCTGGAAGTGTACACCAAATCCAAAAAAAGGAAACAAAGAGCTGACTGGTAAAAAATTTTTAATTTTCTACAGTGGTTACCTGCTGTATCTGGTACAAACCAACCAAACGGGAACGTTGTGTGAAGGTACGGCGCAACCACAGGGGAACGTTACCTTGGGTTGGTTCTCTTAACGTTTAGAGAACGTTATAACCAGGAGGGAACGTTCCCTAAACGGTACCAGATACAGCAGGTAACCACTGTAGAAAATTAAAAATTTTTTACCAGTCAGCTCTTTGTTTCCTTTTTTTGGATTTGGTGTACACTTCCAGAGGATTCATGATCTCTGATATTCATCGAAATAAAGCGTAAATACGCTTAGAAATCCAGAAGAAGAAAACTCCAGAACTTGCCCTGAAGCATCACATTTCGTTTAGGGTATCAAAGTATTTCAGTGTAGTTGTCTGCACATCCGGTTGGTAATAGCAAACATGAGCTGCTAATACATAATTCGGCCTTGTTTAATGGTGCCAAGTTGTTATACAAAGAAGGCATAACATAGCTCAAGTTGTCGCCCACCAGTGTAACTCATGAAATCTCACTGACTTTTATACTTCCTGTTTACATTCTCAGAATCTATTGATATTACCTTGGTCGTCTGTTTGTGGTATTGTTGACATGGCTAAAGCTCAGAATAACCCATCTGCATGTTTTTCTGCTTATTCTCTCTTATATCCATATGTATGTTGCCCTGTGTTCAAAACATGTAACATAAAAAGTTTCAGACGTTTCTGAGTAGCCCAACTTCAAACATACAAGTAAGACAGCGAGCGTGTGTCTTCAGCTCGATCTGTATTTACATGTTCTTACTGTCTTGCTTCTCTCCCTAGAATGCATCCATGCTTAGTGCTGTCCATCTGCCTGGGGAGTGTGTGCACTCTGTTCTGACCCAGCACCTGAAAACTGTGCTCCTCTACCACACAACACTAGGACATTTTGATTATCTGGTGAGTCCATGTGTCCATCTGGGCCGCATGTGCAGTATTCTAACTTCATTCAATTCAGTTATTAATATGTACTATCAATATAACGGTCAAACTTAACATTCCATTGCACGCCATTGTAGACAGAATACAAGCTGAGATTAGCTGCATGTTGTTGTTGTTTTTAACCCGGGCAGCACTTTTCCGATTACATTATGTGTTTACATAATTGCAAAGGGTTCTCAATGTTTTCCAGTTGTTTTTAAAATGATATCAGATTTGTAACAGAAAGGGCCTAGGAACATTGGATGAATGGTTGCTGATAATGGCAATGTAGATATTGCATTAAAGATCAGCCCCCCACTCAGATCAGCTGGTATGCTCTCTATAATGGAGTGGTATGGAAATTGTAAATGACTCCAAACTTTGACGGTAGCATACATACATACCTACAACATACATACATGCTGTCCAACATACATATTATATTATACTCACAAAAACAGCGATTTAACCGATATTATGAACCCATTAGTTTCTACACAGGTTATTCTGTAAAAGTGAGACCAGTATGTAACAAAATTTCTCTATTCATTCATTTATTTATTCCATTCATGAGTTTAACCAACTTCAGTTTCAGTGCCCCGGGTATAGATGGTAGAGGGATGTAAGATTAAAACTATGGGTTCTGAGAAATAAACACGCTTTTTCTTATCTGATTGTTTTGTTAAAGCAACTGATCATAAACTGATGGATTCTATTTCCCCCACCGATGCAACGCAGACCATCCTTCTTCCTTGGGAATTGCATCCTTCTTCGCTCTCCCTCCTCAACTTGAAAAGGTTGTCATCGATGCAGACCAAATACAGTTACCTTCATCAGAGCATGCAGGGTTGCATGAATGTTCAGGTGGAGGGTGAAACTGTGACACTGTTGGACACATACAGATAGAGACCGCCGTCAGGTTTGGTTGGTCCTGATGATGAGGATGAGGAAGAGAAGAAGATGATGAAGCAAATGAGAATGAACTGAGGTGTCAGTGACGCTCTGAAGCAGCAGCTTTCAACCACTGAAACAAAGCAAAAGGCTCAGGTGAAGAGAAACGCTGTAAAAGAAAAGGACTCAACCACAGCTAAGAGGCAAAGAAAAAGTATCCCAATAACAAGAACATGTCCTGTGTGCAATAAGATTTTCCTGGGGCTGCAGCCATGAGACGACACCAGGAAACTCATTCTGCCATACGGGAATTCAAGTACAAGTGCGCCAACTGTGCAAAACGATTCAGGGACACTACGACATGAACCGCCACAACATGCGCGTTCATGAGAAGATGAGCTCTGTAACAATGCTAAAGAGGGGACGCGGGAGATCCCAGCACTCGGAGGTGTCGGAAAACAAAAACTGCAACCTGTGTGGGAAGTATTTTGGCCGTCGAGTAGACATGGAGCGGCACATGAGGTCCCACTCCGAGGACGCCCGTATAAAGTTGTTTCGTGAGAAGAAATTTAAGAATCCTATGTCTTAAAGAGACACCAGCAGGAGATTTGTAAGAGCAGGGAGCTGAAACGCGCCGAAGAAGAGAGAGACGCAGCGCTCCAATCCACCCCACCATCGAGGCGTCGACGGAGGACAAGTGTGTCCATCTGCAGCAGAGTCTGCCCTGCACGGCTGACACGCGAGCATTTACGATCCCCACGGAAGAGCGTCCTTTATTGCCTCATTGTGAAAAGGGCTTCAAGTACAAGGACACGTTGAAGAAGCATCAGATCATTCACGGTCACGAGGGAATCCGAGAGGAGCAGAGTAAGACAGTGGAACAGATTTTGGCTGAAGCCGATACAGGTAACCTTGAAAAAAAGGAATACACTAGGATGCCCTGTGGGCGTGCTGAGAGTCTCCTTTGCCTGTGCAAAAAGGCAAGAAAAAATCACCTAAAGTGTGTCGTCTGTCTAGGACGTTTGACAGCGTCAAGACGCTGAACAGGCACATACAGTGTCACACGGAGGACCGCCCTTATACTGGTCCACTGCAAGAAGCGTTTCAAACACAGCAGGGCTGAAAAGACACCAGATTTATGCCATTGTCATAAGAAATCGCCCGATTCTCGTGGAAAAAAGAGCGAGCGTGGTCCCAGCCAAAGCGAAGTCCCCGCCAATGCCCGAAACCGACCCTGAAAATACCCGTGTGGTGTTCCAACTGCGGCAAACACTTGAATACGTTGGCTTTGAAGGAGCACCAAGAAAACGTTTGCAAAGTGGAAGTGAGTGACGTCATGAAATGCGACGACTGCGGGAAGAGTTTAAGAGCATGACTATGCTCAAAGTGCACCGAGGATCCACGATCCGCTCTACTGCAAAGAGTGTGGCAGATACTGGCCAACGAGCCCGCCTGAGAGACACAAGCTCAGCACCGGCCGATGCAGTGCCAATGTGCGTAAGACTTTTACCTTGCTGCGGCGCTTGAGGGAACACTACGAGAAGCAGCAAGAGGTTCACCGGGCCGTATCCATGTGCACATGTGACACAAATCAGCTCTCTACCTGCCATCCACCAGAGAATCACAAAGGGAGTTCCCTTAATTTGTAGCAGTGTCCAGAGAGTTCCGGTCCCCCAACTGCCTGACGGTTCATCAGAGGAAGCACACCGGGGAGAAACCCTTCCTGTGCTGGCAGTGTGGAGGAGTGTTACCGCTCGGCCTCGAGCTCACGGTGCACATGGGAACCACTCCGAGGACAACCCTGGGCCTGCACGCAGTGCGACATGGCGTACCGAGAGGCTGCAGCTGACCAACCAGTCGAACAAATCCACAGGCGTCGGTATCCCTGCAACAGCTGCGGGAAGCAGTTCATGAAGGAGACGTCCCTGAAGAGGCACGAGCTCATCCACACAGCGAGAGGCCGCACCAGTGCACGGTGTGCGGCAAGACCTTCCTGACCGCCAACGAGCTCCGGCTCCATAACCGCTATACACCGGGGAGCGCCCGTACAAGTGCGAAGTGTGCGGGAAAGCCTTCATCCAGTCGGGATACCGAAGTCGCACATGCGCATCCCACCAGGAGAGAAGCCATTCAAATGTGACATATGTGATAAAGGCTTCAGGCTGTCCTATCACATGAAAAAACACAGGCGGACTCACGCCGGGAAGCCAAAGAGCTACGATGTGAGGAGTGTGGCTTAGCGTCCTCCATAAAAAGTCTCTTGGGAACACTGCTCAGTCACAACGTGAAAGTCGAACCATCTTCGCTAATGAGTGAGAATAGAATTGAGTAGAATCTTTGTATTTCATGCGGGTGTTTTCATCATTTCTCGTGTGTGTGTGTGTGTGTGTGTGTGTGTGTGTGTGTGTGCGCACACACAGATATAATCAGGATAAGTTCTGAGCTGGTATCCTATCACTTCAAAACACTTCATTCTTGGTTTGTACTCTTTTTTATTTATTTTTACCAAGTTGTAAGTTGTGTTTTTTTTCCTCCTTGTTGCTTACTGTGTTGATTCACATGTTCTATGAAGCATATTGATGATCTATGAGGCGTGTTATAGTGAAGACAATATATTGTTTTGCTCACATGGCTTTTTGAAATAAATTATGTCGAATGTCATTTTTGCTTTCTTTCTTTAAATAATAGGATGAAATGGTTGACTGAGAGAGTCCAGCAACAGGAAATGAAACAAATAATTGGCATAGTTTTGATGATCATATTGTTAACTCTGAGTGTAAACTATTATCTTAAGGTTTTGTACCAGGGCTCCAGGTAACTGTAGAAATCTTTCATGGTTTTATGACATTTAAATGAGACTTTTTTTGTTGTATGCACACAAAAAACCAGCTATGTTCATTTGGCACCAAGTTCCTAAAAAAAAATTGAAATGAAATGTGTCAAGTATTTAATTCAGACATTTTTATTAAACAGGCTTCCCCTGTGGTAATTTCCTTTAGACTTGTTTATTTTTTGATTACCAGAAAGCATGTCATATGTGGATACATATATCATTTTCAAGATATGAATGACCTGATTTTGGCCATACTGCAGCCCTACAAGTAATTAACACACTGATTAAAGACTTACCTACTGTAATAGTCCACCTTATTCATAACCTATTGGTCTTATAATTAAATATTTAAGATCTCCTGTAGAAGGTTATATGAAAGATGCTTTAATAAAAAATTGTTTCTGAGGTGTTTTTCCTTGAAAATACACCAAAATAAATAAATTAGCTTCTTCTCCCTCATAAAAAAAAATCTAGATTCCACAAATATGCAAATAATGTTCCTGTTCAAATACAGATTGTATGTGTGTGTGCGTGTATACACAGGGGGTTTTAAGTTTCTATGGCACCCTTGGTAGGACCACGATTGGCTCCCATACTAGTATCTTAAAACCTAAATCCTGCTCTACACACAAAGATTTTGCATGAGAGAGAAAATGTTTCCTCTGGCAGATGTCAACTAACATATACATCACTGCACAGTGACGCTCAAACATCCATTAAAAGTAAAAACAAAACCCATTTTTGAATCCTGTTTCAGAACACTGCTGCTTCGTGTTGCTGTCAGTAGCTCTAGGAACCAGAAGATGGCAGTGTAGTAGTGATAATGAGCCTCAGCAGCTTAGCGGCTGCATTTCAAAGCAGGGAGAGCTGTCAGTATTGCCCCCTGCTGCCTCAGCTGTGTTGGAAGCTCTTGACTCTACAAGCTTCCAAATACATAAATAATACAGTGTTTATCCTCCAATACTATCCATACCTGATGGAGGCATGCATAAATACATCTGTTTAGTTGTAATTTGCAGGAGGCTGTGTTTGTGCATTGTTTTCCTTTTGCAACATGAATTACCCAATGATTGTTACACAGTGGCTTCAAATCAATATTTATCCTCTGCTCTTCACAGTTCCGTGTCCACTGTTTTAAACCACAGCGACTAGAGCAGATCTCTTCCCTGTTCCCTGGAAACTGCTCCTGTCTCTCAACCCAAAAAAAAAAAAAATCAAAGGCCAACTGAGTCAGAGCCTCTCAGGTGTTGGGAGCAGATCACTTTTTAACCCCAAAGCACATTGATTATAGGAGCTGTAATTGCTTCAGTGTGTTCTGGATTCCCCCGTAATTGAGGCCTGGAGAGGTCTCTTTACAAGACACAGCCTCCACGGTGCCAGGTGGTGGGAGAGAGGAGGACACACCCACTCCCAGCCAGCCGGAGACTGCCAAGGAGCAATGGCCCCTTACCCCCCACACCACCCTCGCTCTGGGGTAAGTAAACAGCACAAACAGTACATTCCATGCATGCTTTGAGGTACCTGCGCAGGCCCTCGTCCAGTTAGTTGTAGCATGAGGCAGCACGTGGATGGGACGGAGGTTGCTTGCATAGCACTGACACTAAAAAGTCCTGAATGTGTGCATTCTTGGGATATTTGGCTCTGTGTGTGTGGTTGCTCTCCAGGATTAGTTAACACATTAAGGCTGTCATTATGGAATGCTATTGTTGAGTATTGGTGTGTTTGTGTTTTGTTGTCAGTGAACATTCCTGGATTTTGTGATTAGACAGAATGCTTGCAGGCTCTACAGGTGATTTCCATGGTGTCACAACACAGGGCAGGGATAGACAAAATAAATAACCCCCCCCCCCACGGAGAAGTGTGTCAAGTGAGTTGAGATCATGCCGCACGATAGAGAGTATCATGGGTAGTAGATACAATTCCAGTGGTGCTTGAACTGTCCGGCGCTGTAACCCAGCTAACAATTTTTGGTTCCCAGAAACGTTCTGAGAACGTTCGTTTTTTGGTTGTGGGAACGTTCCTGAAGGTTTGTTTTGGTTGTCTGTAGGTTATTGGAAGGTTTTCTTAGTTCGGGAACGTCGTTTTTTGGCTACGGGAACGTTCTCGGAACGTTCGCCTAATTTCTCTAAAAGTTACAACCTTTAGGAACGTTAGGCGAACGTTCCGAAAACGTTGCAACCTTTAGCGAACGTCCCTTAACGTTGCAACCTTTAGAGAACGTTAGGGGAACGTTCCTTAGCGTCAAATTCAAAGCCATTATACCGTCAACTGGGTCCCAAGCTGAAGTGGCAGGCTCCAGCTCTGGGCGACCGGTGTGTTTTCTGTGTGGTGTTGACTATCTAAAAAAAGAAGAAAAGAGTACATATGATATTGGTCAGTTCATTTATGGTAAGTTCTCTGCACATGCCTTGCAAAAGATGAACTATGCTGTTACGTTCAGACAATCAGTAAAGCCAGTACTGCAGCTGTGTAGCGACACGTATTACATCCCTTGCTGTATCCTTCACTCAGCTGGCTGATAACTGCCTAAAATGCGTTGCAAGATGGCGCAGTTCGACCTGCCTAAAAGGACTTTGATTGTACTGGCTTTAGTATGTACTGTACACTACAACTAATTAAAAAAGGACCAAAAAATCTTATTTGTAACATAAACGAAGCATGTTACACGATGACACAACACATACAATGCAACAAAGCAGACACGTCGTGACAGCAGCAAACAATGGGAAAGATGTATGCAATCCGTCTAAAGCCCAACTCTGGCCTCGCCTTGTGAATGGGAGAGCAGTGGCCTTCTAGGATAGCAAAATCAAACATGAAAATCAAAATAACATGTTTAAACACTAAGAAGGCTCAACACAGCATATGAGACTTTACTCCAAGTCTCCTGGGGCTAACAACATGAACTCAGCATGGAGAACATGGAGAACAAGATTTGGGGCAGCTCACTGCATGACTAAGCATAGGAAAATGGCGGACGACGTAGACAACTTGCTGAAGTTAGTTGTTTACTTCAGCCAACTTTTAGTTTGGTCAACCTGACAAGACGGAATATAACAAAGCATCGAGGGAAAAGTGTTAATGTTAAACCACAAACCCTCCCATTACAACCACAACATCATTTAACTGTAAAGTATTTTCGCTTACTCTCCATGAGCGAGCCGCGTGGTCCTGGTCCTGTGGCTTTCTCTTCTTCTCCTAACGGGAGGATCGGTTCTGCAGAGCAGCGGCCCCCTACTGGTGGGGGGCTGTAACGGTTCAGTTTACAAACTGAATAAATAAGTGACTTTTCTTAATTGTGAAAATCGTTCTATTGATAGATTTGTTTTTTAGTATTCAACTCAGTTAAAAAAACGAAGGCAAGAACAAAAGTACTGTTTTAAGTAAATTGAATAAAAATAAATAAAATAAATGCATGTGTGTACTTACATTTGTAGTCAAATCATTTTTGAGTGAATTTAATCAAGTGCAGCAAACCAGCTATTCTAACTCAGAAAAACAAAAACAACCCTAAACCAACCAAAAGGGAACGTTGTGTGAAGGTACGGCGCAACCACAGGGAACGTTACCTTGGGTTGGTTTTCTTAACGTTTAGAGAAACGTTATAAAAGGAGGGAAGTTCCCTAAACGAGTTTTTGGTTTTGGTTCGAAACTAACCTTTTAG
>NC_045755.1:17086931-17127450 GCF_008692095.1 Etheostoma spectabile
GAACGTTAGTTTTGGTTTGGTTCGAAACTAACCTTTGAGAACCAAAAACTAACGTTCCCTAACGTTCTCTAAACGTTCTGTGTTAGTGGGGAAGGTACTTTTCCGAGCTAGATACATATTGAGACAGCTGTAACAAACAAGTGTATCCAGAATAAGGTTTGATTACCATGATATGTATGCAAAAGTAGTTCCCAGAAATGATGTGTGATTAACTAACAGAAGTATTCTCAGAAGTAATGTTGGATCAACTGAATGACATGTATCTTTTTAACAGGGTTGATTAACTGAACAAAGTATTTTAATACAAGGGTTGATTAACTGAACAAAATGTATTGTCTAATAATAATTTTGAGGCCTAGAGAGCGCCCAAAGAACTGTTTAACTAAATGCTAAGATTAATTATTAAGAGACAAAATGTGGAGGTTGATAGAGCTGTGAAAAAGGGAACTAGACAAGTTCAGCTTGTTAAGAAATCAAACGGTGAACAACAGCTTGCCGAGAAGTCATGTTTTGGCAATAGCTTGCTGGAAAATCACGAGTGGGCAGTAGGATGCGTAGTCATCGGAAGGAGCAAATAAGGTTTTGTGTCAAACAGTATAAAGTATAAAGCCTCGACCAAGAAAAGAGTTGGACTGGACATCAAAACAGCAAAGAAAACTTCAGAAAACTTCTTCAGTGGAAATGCGAGACCAAAGCCACAGAGGATAGCCCAACCGGCTGAAGGAGTCATTGGACTCTGACTGTTTCTTCGGTTCAACTGCCTCGATGGCTGTGGATTTATAAGACATTTTGAAGACTTTGTACAAGGTTTCGAGATTCTAACGTATTGCACAGCCAACGCAGAAGGAAAGGGCGCGGTCCCCCCGGCCAAGGTGACACGCTCCTCTCACCGCTCTACAGAAAAGAAGATTGCCAAATTATCCATGCTCAACTATCGCCGTCCGGTTTGCCTTTTAAAACATTATCATCAATTATCAAGAATTGACCAGTTAGCTGATAGGGTTAAAAGTTAATCATTTTTAAGGAGTTTTGGATTTTTAATATTTTAACGAGGTTTTATACAATATACAAAATCAGTATGGTGTTTTGAATTTATTCATTGATCAATTATTCTCATCATTAAGTTGTATGACGCCCTTGCTCATTCTGCAATAAATATATAAATACTGCATTTAAGTACAAGTAGTAGAAATTGAATTATTTCACTTTTTAAGGTTGTAATCAATTGGGTGTAGTGAGTTAAAACATCGTTTGAAGGTCCTTATAGGTTGCTCTATCCCACTGAAATTAAATAACCCTTAGGGCCTATTTTCCGCCCCTAAACAATATCCTAGCAACTTACCAAGTGCCCTGATCAATGAGAAGAGAGCTGTCGTGAAAGGGCGCGGCTGAGGTGGTATCTGGCTCAGGGCTATTCAGTCAGGTGCTGTTCACGAACAAGCAGGTAGACGCCCGTATGAAGACAGTTGAAGCTAGGCGAATCTCTTCGCACCAGCTTAAACAGTCCTCTGTCAACCTAATAGGGTAATACCCATAGGCTTAGGAGGATCAGACCCTTTAAACCATGGGTCTCAAACTCGCGGCCCGGGGCCAATTGCGGCCCGCGGGATGATATTTGTGGCCCCCTACTGACATCAAAGTTAAGTGTTAGTGCGGCCCGCGCGTTCTGAACTTTTGTCATTGCGCTTGTCATTATGGGCTACCGTAGTTAGTAGTCTCGTGACAGCGGCGTAACGGTTGTCAAGCTAGCTAAGTACCCTTTGTGGCAAATGCCGAGGTTTGACAGTGTGATGTCTGTTGTTGTGAAATGCACCAACCATATCAGATCTAGGGCTTAAAGCACCGGCAGTTCCGCGCCCTTTTTGGAGGAAATAGAGGTTTTTTTTGGAATACTGATGCGGCCCAGCCCAACCCAGACTCTACTTCCAGCGGCCCCAAGTAAGTTGAGTTTGAGACCCCTGCTTTAAACGGAGAGCTGGTCAGTACCCCCCCTGAACAGGGGAATTCGGGATCTAACAAGTGCCATACGTTGCACCTGCTGTTAGGGGCCAGATGATGATAGATATGTAACAAAGAAAACTACATTTCTTGTTGCTTTTTTTTCAAAATACTGGATACTTTCATCTTGTCAGGCCTGAAGTATAGATAGTAGATAGATCGATAGTAGACTTGATCCAACAAAATGGGAAATTATAGCGTTACAGAGCAAAATATCACTCACACAGCAAGAATAAAATATACAGTGGTGTGAAAAAGTGTTTGCCCCCTTCCCATTTCCTGTTCCTTTGCATGTTTGTCACACTTAAGTGTTTCGGAACATCAAACCAATTTAAACAATAGTCAAGGAAACACAAGTAAACACAAAATGCAATTTGTAAATGAAGGTTGTTTTATATTAAAGGTGAAAAAAAATCCAAACCATCATGGCCCTGTGTGAAAAAGTGATTGCCCCTAAAACTAATAACTGGTTGGGCCACCTTAGCAGCAACAACTGCAACCGAGCGTTTGCGATAACGTGCAATGAGGCTTTTACAGCGTGCTGGAGGAATTTTGGCCACTCATCTTTGCAGAATGTCCTAATCAGTTACATTAGAGGGTTTTGAGCATGAATGGCCTTTTTAAGGTCATACCACAACATCTAATAGGATTCAGGTCAGGACTTTGGCTAGGCCACTCCAAAGTCTTCATTTTGTTTTCTTCAGCATTCGGTGGTGGACTTGCTGGTGTGTTTAGGATCATTGTCCTGCTGCAGAACCCAAGTTCGTTTCAGCTTGAGTACAAAACAGATGGGTCGGACATTCTCCCTCAGGATCTCTGGGAGACAGCAGAATTCGTAGTTCCTTTTATCACGGCAAGTCTTCCAGGTCGTGAAGCAGCAAAACAGCCCCAGACCGTCACACTACCACCACCATATTTTACTTTTGGTATGATGTTCTTTTTATGAAATGCAGTGTTCCTTCTACGCCAGATATACTTGGACACACACCTTCCAAAGAGTTCCACTTTTGTCTCATCGGTCCACAGAATGTTGTCCCAAAAGTCTTGGGGATCATCAAGATGTGTTGTGAGAAATTGAGACGAGCTTTGATGTTCTTTTTGCTCAGCAGTGGTTTTCTCTTGGAACTGCATGCCAGGCCATTTTTGCCCAGTCTTTTTCCTGATGGTGGAGGCATGAACGCTGACCTTAACTGAGGCAAGTGAGGCCTGCGTTCTTTGGCGTTGTTGTGGGGTCTTTTGTGACCTCTTGGATGAGTCGTTGCTGCGCTCTTGGGTAATTTTGGGCGGCCGGCCACTCCTGGGAAGGTTCACCACTGTTCCATGTCTTCGCCATTTGGGATAATGGCCTGGGTGTGGCTAGAGAAATTGAACTCAGGTGTGGACAACCACAGTTATAGTATGTTTTAACAAGGGGGGCAATCACTTTTTCACACAGGGCCATGATGGTTTGGATTTTTTTTTCACCTTTAATAATAAAACCTTCATTTACAAATTGCATTTTGTGTTTACTTGGTTGTCCTTGACTATTGTTAAATGGTTTGATGTTCCGAAACACTTAGTGTGACAAACATGCAAAGGAAAGGAAATGAGGAAGGTGGCAAACACTTTTTCACACCACTGTAAATGAATTGATAGGATACAACAGATACAATATACATGAAATAATATAGGATGAATACAAGAAAAATATTAGAATATATACAAGCTGGAGGAATACAAAATGTGCAACTGCTTAACTAGTAATAATTAATATGTAGATGAACCTATTGTGCAAGTTGCACTTAGAGCAGTATTGTGATGTCTCAGAGTCTTATCCTTCAAATGAAACAATCAAAAGAAATTCATTCATTCTTTCATAGAACTATTAAGGCTATAACTTCTAATGAGGGGGGACATTGATAAGTTAAATGGCTCACGTTAAACAGGTTGGGACCCATGTTTTTATAGTAATAATTCAAAAGCTTTTTGTAGTTTGCTCGCAGAACCCACTGAGAATTAGCACCAAATTCTGAAAGCAAGCAGCAGTTTATTAGGCTTTTTTAGCTTTAAAGCAGAATTACTGTACGGTTCAGTCTATTTGCTCCATCAGCTTTGTTTCCAGCTGCAGCAGCAGCACTTTTTAGAAATGTTATTCTTCACCATCTCCGGGGGAAATCTCTGTCTCTTTAGCTGCTAAATGCTTACTATTATAGTCCACAGCATCCAGATCCGTTGTTACACTATTGAACGTTATTTCCAGTACCACCTCGGTCGAAGTTCCCAGCGAGCGTCACTATTCGTCACTCTTGTAACACGGGACACATCCCGCACAAACCCGCAATTTTAAATAGCCAAGCTTCCATCACCCAACGCAATTTTTTGTATTCACTCAACCCAGGTTTAAAAACAGTTGCAGCCCTTAAAACTACACTGTACACTACGCTGTACAATTGACATAGTGCAGACGTTCCAATATATTATATAATAAATTTATGACTGTATAAGTCACAGTTTGTCACTACAAGCAAACCTTTCATATAACCATAGTCATTTGATTCATTGTTTATTAAATATATTGATTAGTGCAGCTTGAACACAACTAACCAGTATTGTTTCAATTAAATGAATCACCTACTTTAGACACAGTCCGTTTTTTGTTGGACCTCATCTTGGTTGTTACCTCCAACGAACAAAAGTCCAATTGAAAATGTGGTCTATTGTTTTCATCACAAGTAATGGGGGGGGGGGGGGGGGGGTGCAGCGTCCAAGTTGAGTTTTCCTGAGAAACTGATGTGATTTGATGAAAACCTGCCACCTGGCATGTTCAGCGATCACAAACATTAAACTGTCCCAGAGATAATTTTTGAAAAGTAGGTTTTTGATCAACAGGCACCACGGAATTTCCTGGCCTTTTTTGCAAAAATACTGTGACCCCTGCAAGTTACTACGGAAACATAGCATATCAAAACAAGCGCCCTTTTCTTGCTTTTGCTCCATGACCGCACCTTTATTTCTTCCATATGAACAGCGTATGGCACAGCACAGGGCTTTGATAACAATATCTGCCTGAATGCATGTGCCCGCACTACACTGTTTAACCACAAAGTACGTGTACATGCACGCGCTTGCATGGGTGTCCTCAAGACCTGTGTGTGTGTGTGTGGTGTGTGTGTGTGTGTGTGTGTGTGTGTGTGACCGACATTCCCCAAACTCACACATTCCGTCCCATCTCGGGTACCAGCCCCTGCAGTCCACACACACCACACCTCCATCCTCCCTCTCCCTGGCTTTTTCATCCACCTAATTCTTCCTCAGTCCTCTACTTTCATCCACTCACATTATGCATTCTGCACCGTGTCTGTGTGTCTCTCTGACTCGGACATTTGTTTGGCAGGAGAGACCAGACAAGACGCTGTTAACACTGCAAAAAGTGTCTGTTTTTGCAAGTCCATTGCTTTTGTTAACATATGTAGATTCTTCCAATATAAATGGACTCTGCTTGATGTCAAATTGTTTGCATCATTTCTCTTTTGTGACTATAACTCCTATTTACGAGGCAGAGCTTTCACCTATAATCAAAAAACAATACCTCACATTCAAGAAATATCCTTTAAAAGTTGGGATGCATGTTAGTAAGTGGAACTATTATGATGGCATCATATTTAAACACTTCCACAGAAGGAAACGTGTGATTCTTCTACTTTAAAACTCACTCCTTTCAAATGACTTGCCAGAGATGTTTTTGCAGTGAACACTTTCTTCTGCGAAGGGAGTGAAAACCAGCCTTTCCCTGGTCAATGAGTTCAATGGGGCGCGTCTCCTTAGAAAAGGCTGCAGGGGGTTAGGAGGAGAGGTGGTGGGGTGGGGGTGGTGGTGGTGGTGTGGTGAGGGGGTGAGGTTTTGCACCAAAGAGAAAAGACAGTCAGACTGAGGGAGGAAGAGAGAAACCTGCACCAGACAGTTAGGCGAAAGGGAAGGTCAGCCCCCCCCTACCCCCTTCTTCTTTTCTTCTGCCATTCTGCAACAGCAGATGTACAGCAAAAGCCCACTATCAATATGCCATACCACAAGATGACAGGAAAGTCTGTGATGAAGCATATATTGCAGTATTGTGGGGTGTTGGAATGACTCAGTGAAAGATGAGATGATTTCACATCTAGATCAGCTACTGACACGAGGTCTTATCGCATCAGTGACCGGCCTCAAGCTAAAGGTATCCTCTGGTCTGAAGCACTTTGTCTCTCTAATCAGAGAGGAGCATCATCATCATCATCATCATATTCAACACTGTATCAGCAGCTCTTGACGTTACGCAATCACCAGGAGGCGCGCAGAGACCACTGATCGGTGCACGTTTCAAGCAGCAGTCCCGAGAGAAGAAAGTCGCTCAGATTGACCAGAAGCTGAGATTTTACACGCAGATGGTCATCAACGCAGCGACCATCTGCAACATGCATTTGTATAAATGTGAGGCGCAAAGCAGGGCTGCAACTGCAATTATTGTCGTCTATTCATCGCTTAGTCTTTGAAAACTTAAAAATGTACTCATCACAATTTCCCAATACACAAAGTAACGTCTTCTAGTCAGATTCCAGTCAGAATACGAGTCTGATACTGCTCCCTTGGGCTGTGATTATGGGGGCTTGTTCAACCCGAACCAGGAACGAAAATGCCTCCGCAATCAATGGATGGACCTACAACCACTGAACTCATGCCAAATCCGTAGGAGCGCTAAAAACATCTTTCCGATATCAAATGCCTTAATCACGGTTCTCTGTTCTCTTTTAAAATGATATCTTCTATGAAGGATGCGTGGCAGAATCTACACATCTCTATTCTCCAGCGGCAGCCGTCTTTGATGTAAACTTTCAACCGTGGTGACGCGGTTGATTACGTCCCTGTTGAGAGCTGTCCATCATCGTATAAAGCCCGCCCTGACAATTTGATGGTCCGACCAGCTGGTTTGAGCATAGCTGCTCCACAACGGATCAAGTCCGACCGAACTTCCCGACCTCAAATGTTGTGGGCGGGGCTAAGTTCGACGGGCATCCAGGCTAAGTGTCAGTGCCGTAGTATTAAACCAAACTCGCTGTTACCACGGAGACCAAGGGTGTCGCCAATCACAACTTTTCTGTTGATCACCAATTGCTCATTTAGCGCAATGCTTCCAAGATTTGGGCCGATGAAAAATGAACCAATGGCGACCTACGACTCCTCCCACAGGTTGCATACGACTGTGAGAGCGATTTCTCTTCTTAGATCATTTAACTTGAACCATTTTTACAAACAGTCCTGTTATTCTCAACAAAAAAGCTTTTATTTGACAATTTATCTTCTTTTCAACTTGTGACCCTCTCATTTATCTTCCGACCCCTTCAAGAGCCCCAACCCTCGTGTTTGAAACCACTCATTTACAAGTTTTTGATAGCGTTGGTCTCTGCAGCCTCAGTGCCATGAGTGCCATCAGTGCTGTTGGGTCACGTCAGGACATTTGATCTGTTTGTGGTTGTGACCCTTTACTCCAACAACCCTAACTGTTTGCGTGTTTTTAGCCTCGACCCCCTTTGGATCCGACCCTGCTTGTGAGCCACTTCAACACCACTGGCCAAGCATGCTGGGATACTGCTGGTGTCCTGTTTTATGATTGGGTCACAGCACTGATCTCGTGTTCAGTGCTTGGATCAGTGTTGATATGCCAGTCCTGCTGGAAACGAGTCTCTTTAAGCCCTGGCCTCGTGTGAAGCTGTGGTCTGTTCATGTATGGCACAGTGGGAACTGGGTCCCCCACTTTAACTCATGAGGGTAGGTGGCTCTACATGGGGGGGGGGGCATCAAATCTTACAGCAACATCTGGCTCTGCAGTTTGCTCTAAGGAAGTTGTCTAAATATGAAATAAAGTCCTTTTTCCTCATAACTGCACAAGTATTTTTGTTTTCCACACTTTTCTGACATCAGTCACTCAGTTTCTTCAACACATCAATGTCATTAGATCTCATTGGCCGACAACCGCATGTACGACTCCATTTCAACCACAGAAACCAAGCCATTACTTTTATGAGAAGAAATCACAGAAAAAGTGGGAAAATGGGAATAAATCCTGCACCTAAGACAGAGTTTAGAGAGAACAGGATTCAGATTAGGCTTTCTGGTTATCTCGAGGGTTATACAGTAAATTGCTCTGTATTGCAACTATCATTTCTTTTCATATTCACTCACATGTCTGTCACATATTTAGCTTTTTTTAAATTTTGTTTTTATGGACATCCAGTGAGTAATAGCCTATACACTTGGACTAGTGGGAAGTGTTTTTAATGATTATTTTTGAGTTACTCAATCAGACTTGGGATGGAAGGGCTGCTGAGTTACTGCAGTGCCAAATTATGCACAACAAGCAGCAGTCGGATCAAACCTCCAGCTAGTCTCTAACTTCTCCTTCATGAGCATTCAGCGCACAGACCATGATCTGGTGAGTGGGAGCTGCTGCTGGTGGGCAGCAGCACCGCTTTTTTTTTTTATCTTGATCTGACTACTAACCAGTCTTACAGAGATCAAAATTCAATCCCGTTCTGATAGAGAAAAAAAAAAAAAAAAAAAAAAAGAGAAATGACGTTATTTGAATATGTGCCCAAATCCTTAATGAATAACTAGGACGATGTAGGAGGCAAATGCTGCCCCAGCTGTTTCCTTTGAAATGTCTGTGAGTAGATAATGTGAGGGATTTTCCTCTAATCTCTCCTGTTCGCTAAATCTCACTCTCAAAACGAGCCTGCGCATGGAACAAGTCGGAATATGAGATGTGACATTGCCGCATACTCATCCTCTTTCTCCCGTTTTATGACTTCAAACAAGTTCTTTTCGCCGGGCTTTGTCTTGCGGAGACCCGTGGGGATGTCTAGACGCTCTTTCCTTTCAGTGGCATTTATGTGAGTCTTTAAGGTAACTTACCTGCTTTCCTTTGACACTCATATATTTATCAACCTTGCTCAATATGTGCCAGAGCATCCTTGCCTATTCAACTCAAACAACTTGATATTTAACTGTTTTTTTAAGTGCATGACAAATGTGGATTTTATTCTGATTTTTATCTTTTATTCAGTTTAGAGGGCAACTGTTCTGCATGTCTTGATGTATTTCCTTTTTTCAACAGTAGCAGAGATTGTCCACCTTCTGCTTTAAGTGACTTCTTTTTAATGTTGTCTTTTTTTTAAATTTTGACATGAATTGTGGCATGCGTTCCACCTGCTGGATGAATGGTTTTCATCCTCAGGGCTTCTGTGCGCCATGCGCTCTTTTTTTCACCGAAAGTCCTAATGCCAGCTCTGCAACTTTCAAAGTATTAGTGCTGAGTCTGCATTATTAAGTGCTAAATATCCAACCTGAGAACCTGGCTGCGGGTAAAAGAGAGAGGAGAGTCTTAACGTGAATAACGAAGGGCGTCGGGCCGTGCGGTCGGGGTCGTGATGTGGATGGAAGTGCTTGTGTTTTTATTCGTTTTATTAAGGTATATTTGGCCCACTCAGTCCGCGCTGGGTTTGGCGGGGGAGCCCGTTTTCCATCACACAGTTGTATCCGAAAGATCCCTGGTGCGCTTTTTTGAATCTCCTATATCTGATTTTTTTTTCAAATTTTTAAGCCACTTTTTGTGTAGTTCCGTGCTAACAAACTCGCGACAGCTATTTTTTGGCAAGGGATAAAGATAAGCCTCATTACCATTGGTGATTAACCGATATATTTTTCAATTTAATGATTGGATACGGGATTTAATTAGCTTATAAAGCACTGTAGGGCTTCAGGGGCTGAGTCAACGAGATAAGGAAGAAGTATGTTTTCAATTTGGACGCGCAGCCGGCTGCGCACGGCGCTCGGTAGCATCTGAAGCTGGGCAGCCTCCTGTTTGACTCCCGGCACCAAGTGGTAGTTTTGATTTTTAATACGTTTTTCCACTCCACATTGCCAAACTCCTGTTAAAGTTTTAGGAGAGCGAAAAGCCTGAGTTAGGAAACAAGCTCACTCACTGGGATCAATCTCTGTGGGAAAATGTTCGTGTTGCCATCACCGATTGTCCATTGAGCAAGGCGCCTTTGCCACCACTTCCGCAGGATTTCTCAGTTGCCAGCATTGAAGCTGTGACATAAAAGTGGTGACTTCCCGGCTTAAATTTCAATGTAATCTCTCTCTATGATTGCTCTGGCTGATCTGTTGTAGCTCTCCCTCTTCCCGTGCGCCAAGTGCTATTGCTGTATCTCCTGTAGCCACACCCTCAGTCCACTACTGCTGTTTCGTTCCTCACCATGACTCCCGACCGGACAGGGGCGGGCACCAGAGACCCTGTGCGGGCGGGAGACTGGTCGACACGCTGCATTTGTTGTGTGTGAGAGGAGAGGCCTTTTTTTTCATAAGTGCCTCTTTTATTATTCATAAAGGTGCTTATCTGTCCAGTAGCTCTCCAGCCAGCGAGCTCAAAATAAAAAGCAAGCCGGTTTGACATTCGTTGTCTCACCTTTCCTTCACCAGCTTATGTTCCCTTTCTTCCTTCATTGCACACTCTTCACGTGTACATCTGTCTCTTTAAGTCAATTCATCCCTGCACATAGTTTTACTGCTCCACTCTCATTGATGGACAGGAGCCCAGATTTTGAGCAAGCAAACTTAATCCTAAATGTGGACATACTGGGTAATTACCATTATACTGTTGGTGCCAATCCCGTTTTTGCTCATGGGTAAAGGGCCCTTTAATGGAATTTGGGACTGATCATTATGGAGAAAGAGAGGGTTAGTAATCTAAATGTTACTGTGATTTTTTCTTTGTTTCCACCAGAGAAGGGAACGACCCAAGAAAACCCTCCACCAACAATCCAGGATTTAAATCTCACGATTTTTCCATTAAGGGTACAACCAGCCCAAACAGCACAGGAATATGAAGCAAACCTAGGTTATGTGCAATGTTCCCATCCTTTTTTGCCACGGTTTTTCAGGACATTATCCTTATCTCTCTCTGTCAGAGACGGCCGCGTGACTGCACATTAGCAAGCATCGCGCACCAAACAACACAGAGCCAGTTTTTAACCTCTTTTCACATTTCTTTGGCTGACACCGCCAATTAGGCCAATTGCCACAGAATGTCCGGAGGAGCATCAACTTCTCCCCCAAATGTCATGTTAACAAGGCTTATATAATGGATCGTCCCTGCGCTCTGTGCCGCTTTGCGATACAATCCATTATTAACTGGTTTGTTCGGTCCCATTATAACAGATTTTTCCACATGTGTAGGACTTTTTGTTCAGCTTCCAATTTCAAAAAGAAAAGAAGATATAAGATTCTGTGGGAATCAGCAGCATCCTATAGTTCTCTTTTTTCCAGTAATTGATTGCTTTCGCCGCAACCGAAACCTGGAGTGGTTGTACACCTTCTTGGAAACTTGGTGACTGTGGAGATTAGTGGGCCGCAGGGGGGCCACTCTTTTGAATCCCAGCCTCATTACGCACAGGGGAATATATGTAGAATGGCCAGTGGTATAGTAAAGCAATCAAAGAACAAAAATAGCTACTGTTTATCGGTTAAGATAGTAAACAAAGTACAGCCATGCTAGCAGGATCTGTGAGACTGTACACTGTACACACTAACTGTGCTTTGAGCTATATTCAACTTGCAATGTCATTAGTTTTGCAGGTTTTGGTCATAATCCAAGTATTGGGCAAATTTAATAATGTGAACCTGATGATGGCGCTCTAAGAAAATAAGTGGATCACCAATTATTACAATTCATCCTTAAAGAGACTTTTTAATGTAACAACCATTTAGTAGTTATTAAGACATCCACTCACCCCATGGTGGTTCCAGAGGGAAAAAGGCATTAAGGGATTCATCCTCTGTGGACAATGAAACGTCTGTTACAAAATTTCATTAAATTATAAACGCTCTGATATACGGCCATTTTGAGCCCAATCGCAGTTCACTCAGAGGTTTGTAGGGGCCAGGATGGCCTACGCCACTGCTGACCCATTGAGTTTGGAAACGCACATGCACTGCATGTGGTGCCTATTCTGTTAGACATCATGGTGTTTCTAACAGAATGTTTAGGTGTTTGAAGCAACAACAGAGCCTGTAAGATTTGGGGGAATTTATCTTATCTTTCTATATCATTCATCTCTTTTGATTCTCTGAAAGCCAAGTTTTGCCTCATCCTGAGACCTTGTTCACACTTCAACCAAATCATGACCGTCGGCTCAGTAGAATTTTTTATTGTTAAGGGTTGCTGTTGTTTGTCGATACCTGCTTGCAGTCTTTAGCGCCTGCTCGTGGTACAACAAAGCGTTCTTTTTACGAAACGCATGAAAGATGTGCTCCAACATGTTTCCTTAAACTAATGGGTTAATGAGGCAACAGAAGCATCCCCAGGCTCGACCATCCAACACTATCGCCAGACAATAACTGGAAACTGGATAATTCAAACCAGTGCAACATCCAATGCCATGTCCAGTGCCATGTGTGCATTACAACATATAGTATGGTTAAGGTTAAGGGTAGCAAAAGACTGTGGCAGTGGTAATAAGGACATAAACTTTGGTTTCCTGCATGACAGCCAGTGGTGCTACTGTATCCACCATCCCACCTCCAGCTACATTGCCTACATTGAGGGGCACCTACTTCCTGATTGGCACTGCAGGATAACATTGTGAGTGCAGTAAAAGTGTTGGTCTAATATGGATGTTTTTCACTAGTTATTTGGGCTGCACCATCAGAACTCTCACGGTCGTTGCATGCTCCCTTCTTGTCCATCCCACAGCCAGTATGGGTTAGAATTATTTGATGATACTTGTGGCAACGCGACTTTATGTCACATGCCAACTGTAAGTACAATGCAGAAGTCGGTTTCCCTATATGTACTAGTGGAAATTCTATGGGTGGGAGTTCGGCCGGGAATGGTGGGCGTTTTACTAAAATGTGTGTTCAGTCCCACCCAAAAAACTATTCTACCCTTAACCCGTAACCCTTATCCTATAATCTAATCTTTAATATTGTTATTGCCTGCATGGACATTGCAAATACTACTTAAGGAACGTGGCATAGACCATCTCCAAAGTCAATTGAACGCCATCCAACGTTTTTTGCAGCACATCCATTATAACTTTTCTGGCAGTTGTGTCACCATGCACCTTGCTGCGCTGGTCCCCACCATCCCACGCAACAATTCTCACACCCATGCCCGCAGCTTTTCAAGAACCAGTCAACATCATTCCTGCATCGGGCCCCTTGTTACGATGCTTTGCCAGAGAGTTTGTGGAAGTCACAACTGCGGCAAGCTGCAAGTCTGGTTCGTCGCCAATGCTGCTGGCAGCAACGGCATGCGTGGTCCACAGGTGGTCATGACAGCCTTCTCACATTGCAGCTTTCTGCCAGTTAAGACTTTCTGGTCTTGGTTCCCTCCTGCAGCACTTCTCTGCGGTAACTGACCAGTTCTCTTCGTTTAGGGCCTGCAGAGAGACGTGGACCATGTGATCAAGAGAGTGTTTTAGTAAATCATGCATCACCATTTGTGCTCTACGATGCAAATATCAAGTCTCTTACCCAAGACTGTGCTTTCTCCTTCTGAGATGGTGATTGTAATTACATTTTGCTCGGTCTTTTTCTTGCTCACTTTGTAATCCCATCGTAATGATTTTGAATCTTAGTTTTGCAAAATGGTCTCAATGCAGCTGTAGCTTAAACTGACGAAATGTCTCGGCGCTGTTGACAAGGTACGAGGGTTGTCCAGAGATTGCGATGAGTGTGTAATGTGACAAAGTGTTGGCTACTGATTGCAGACTTTACTACACGGCTAAAGAATTGCCAGCCCTACTGTCCATATTCAGCTCAATAGAAATGTGTAAATGGTAGGCCAAGTCTGGAACTCATGAATCCTCATGCTGGATTTTTTTTAAACAGGAAGAGACCTGTGTTTGTGGTAGGTGAATGTATTTATCTTTCCCCGCTACCTTACACTGTGCAGTCATGAACTATGCATCACCATCCAGCTTCCCAATTCCACATTTCCTGTGTTTGAAAAAGAGGTAATCTTTCACAAACTCATCCCTTTTTCTGAAAAGGCCGGTTTGAGCAGCCAGGGTGCGGTGCCGTGGAAAAAGAGCTGCGTCCCTGTCTTCCTCTGTTTTCTCTCACTACTATAATTCTCATCTGTCCTTCACTTTTTCTTCTTCTCTTTTGGTCGCCACCATCATACCAGTGGCTGCATATAAGCTATCTGGGAACCTTGGATTCTGTCGTCTGTGGGACCGACAGCGTAAAAGCTTGGACCAAAGTCGGCGTGCTCCTTTCCTGAATCTGTCCCTTGTCATTCTGGCCATGTTGAACTTGGCAGCCCTCTGACTTGATAATGTGTCCAGAGACGAGGAGTGTTTGCCTTTGCCAATCCACCGTACGCAATGTCACCAGTAAAAAAAGCACACTTGCATTTTAAAGACTACAGGTTGCCTACCCGATAGAAATTTAAAATCACAAGTTGTATAACTTTCCTTCTATTTTAGTAATGAAACAACTACTGCGGTCTAGTACAGAAAAAACCCCACAACCGAGTCAGTTTTTCCAATTAGTAGACTGACTAGAAATCCTACATTGTCTTTTTTTAATGCTTTAGCAGGCAGACCATGGGTTGATTTCATGTCGATTGTGTTCATGTCCAGAATCAGATCTGTAGGAGGTTTTTTGGCTAAGTGTGAAGGGCAATGGCTTCCCAGTCTAAGTCATTCTATTTGATCAGATTTCATGCTAAAATATTCACCTTTTTTTTCTACAGTAAGCATGAGATATTTCATCATTGCTGTTGATTTCTGTGAAATGAATGATGGAAAACTCGGAATTACACAGAGGAATTATCATCAGTTTGGCAGAAGATAACTGCTTATACACAAGTTCTCGCCAAATACAAAACACGTTTTTGGTGTGTGTGTGTGTGGTGTTTTGCTTGTTAGTGATGGCCATGTGATTGAAGGTGAAAGGAGAGGGAAATTCATTTTAGCAGCCATTGATGAACCGAATACTGAGACGTTCAGTGGTAGTGGTTAGTCCACTGTCAATCGTATTAAAAGGCCACTGGAGCTGGAGAGGTAGAATGTGCAAATAGCATGCAATGCAGCAGCACACCACACACACACACACACACACACACACACACACACACAAACACCCACACACACACACACACAACAACATGTTCCTAGGCCTGTGTCCCTCAGCAGCAGGGGATTGTGGAGTACAGGATGTCGGACCTCCTCTCTCTCCCCCCCCCCCCCCACCCCCCTCCCCCCCCCCCCCCCCCCCCCCCCACCCCCCCTCCCCCCCCCCCCCCCCCCCCCCCCCCCCCCCCCCCCCCCCAACTACCCTCTTAACTACGTAACCAGGGAGAGCACAACTAAGACCTCCTTTCTCCATCACTGAAAGTCGTTTCCCATGACCGACCAAAATCTCTGACCCACCGTTCCCCCCCCCCCCCCCCCCCCCCCCCCCCGTGACCCCCACCCCCACTTGGTCCATGACAGCAGGCCCCCCCCCCCCCCCCCCCGCATTGAATGCCTCGGCTAACAGCCCCCCCCCCCCCCCCCCCCCCCTCCATCGTATGGATAAAACTAGCCGATGAGAAGACCTCCTGTGTCTATCATGCGAGTTCGTTTCCTAACTGATAAAAACCTGACCATCTCGGTGGCAAGACGCTATCACAGGGCAGGTCTCCAATAATGAGGTACTAACAGCTTACAGAACTTTATCGTTAACCGTACATATGCTCATTCATAGAAAACAATGATATCTAGTGCATTAGGGCCGTAATCACCGAGGTGCGTAGTTGTTTATCCTTGAGCTTTTTTACATTCTTTTTCTTTCACCTAGGTAGCCTCATAAATCATCGTTTATTTGGCATTCATTTTTAAATGAGCAAGAACACTGCACACCTTTATCACGTTGTATCCACTTATTCCAACATTCACTGTAAAATAGAAACGGCGCCAAGGGGCAACACTGTCTAACCCCCTCAAGTAATTACAAATACTTATTATTGATACATATTGTCACCATAGATCCGAGATCACGGTGGTCTTTAATTAACCTCAAGAACCTTGATTTTACCTTCATCTGGTAAAACCTTAAACGCCCATATATGCTCAATTCCACGTCCATAATTGTATTTTTAGTTGTACCAGAATAGGTTTACATGGTTGCATTTTCAAAAAAACACCATCTTTTGTTGTATGCACATTCGCGCATCGGCCTGTTTGCAAACCACATGTGATTTCGATTTCTGATTTCAGCTACAAAGTGAGAATCTCATTCTTTGACTACTTTGTGGGAGCTCACACATGCTCAGTAGTAGGTAAGATCACATCACTTGAGAACCTTTTCTCCAACTCTGTCAGCCAAGGGCAGGATTAGTCTGGAGCTTCTTTAAACGGCGGACATCTGTGGAATCACCTGCAGAACAGGGACATGGACGTAGTTCTTTTGTAGTTAGAGTGAACTAGTGTGTTTTGTACAGTGTTTTTGTCATTGAGAACGAGCTAGGTGCTACGTTAGCTACACCCCCCGTCCGGATAATGACTAGCACAGCTCCCCCCGCAGACCGAAGAAAGGGATTAAATCAGAACCTGTAGATCTCACTCAAAACAACAGTGGATCGTTTTTTTTCCCATGTTTTTATGCGTGTGGAAGTAACCAGAAACACAAATAACACCCCACACCAATCCCCCCAAAGTGATTTTTTCAAAATTGTGCACTGTTAAAAAATGTGAGCCTTCTGTTAATTGTCACAATTTAGTTTCTAAATGTTTTCTATCACCAAAAAAATAGATACCCTGACTGATTCCTCATTCGTTATTTATAGATGTCACTGAAGAAATTATTTTCTCTGATCATTTTTAAATGGCTATAAAAGTCAATCGATGCTCAATACTCTTTCTTAGTCACTTGTTGTAATCTCTTAGTTATTAATTTCTTTAGTTTTCTTGTTTGTATATCTCAATGAGTTCTAAATGAGGTTCTAGAATAAATCATTTTGATCACTTAATTCCTAGCGCCGGGCTTTGACTAAGATTCTAGTGGCGCAGCAATGCGAGGAACCTCACTGCGCCATAACTCTTTGTGGTCCGATAGAGTTATAAAGAGGTAGTTTTCCAGTACTAGCTAGCTCTATAGATCCCTGCCCAGCCCGTAAACTGCTTGACAATTTGTAGGAAAGCAGTGCACAGGCTCCAAGATCCACTGCAGTTTTATTGACCATGACCAAGCGTAAAACTCAGAGTTTTCTGTGCCACTCTGGAATGGGGAATCCAGCATCTCTCTCCAGTGCCGCTCTTCGAGGTGTCACTATGTGTTGCTGAGTCCTGTAAACACAAAACGGTGTTAGATGAGCAGTGCTGTGGCATCAGAAGAAACCTTAATTCAAATTTGACAAGGCGAGACAGTTGGGTGCCACTGCGTTAGTTTTTGGTTAAAAAAAACAAATGGCTTGCGCTCCAAAGTGAATACTCCCTGGCGTTTCAAACACGTTAAGGTGGTCCTGAAAGTTCGTGCGGACGAACGGCTGTAGTCAGCTTGGATTCTTGGCAGATGCATTTATTCCAAGGAAATTGGGTGTTATGGAAAACAGATGTAAAATGTGCAGAACATATCAAAACATCCATTGGAACTCCTCAAGCAGTCTGTTAAACATAGCCCACTCATCATTTCAACGGAGACCTCGTGAGTAGTACTGCTCTCCACCAGGGACCAGCCAAAGCATTGTGTACTGGGAGTCTGCCTCTGTATTTTCTCTGCAACATAGGGTGTCGGCGCTGTGTCAAAACGATTCTGTGTAACTGGAAAGTCCTTCAACCAATCTCCCAACTATCCGGGTGACGTGAAGCTGCAGCCGCCATCCAACGGGTGTCCGCGACTTAATAATTGTAATCAGTACACACATCTCCGGACGAGTGTGCTGCGTTGGTCATAACAATGACATGGAACGGCCTACTTAACGTGAATGTCATCAAGGGCAGAAGGTAAGAATGAAATAAATAAAAACTCTCACCATTGTAAAATCCTTCTGTAGTAAATAAAAAACTAAAACTGACAACACTTTCAAACCCTGGATGTTTTTACTCTAACTAGCGTCCTCAAGTGTATTTCGTTGTCTCGCCGGTATCCCAAAGCAAACACGCCCCTACAATCACGTCGGCCTGCCGATACCCTACCGATTGTCATTGCACTGGACTTGAAATGTCTTTTATTCCACGCCTCGATCTTCAAGTTCCGTCACATTGTGCTACTTCTGGGGTGCTTCGCAACAGTTGAAGGATACGGTAATTAACTGTGTTGTCGCCACACAGCGTTCGAACGATATATCGCTTTGAGAAGTTTTACACATTGACGTCCCTCTGCAAAGAAGCAAGCATGAACCTTGTCAAACTATATTTCATCCTGTATTTGATACTCAAATTTTCCACACCCGTTTTGTGGGATATTCGTTTACTAAATGCTGCCGTTTAACTCCTCTTCGTTGGTGCTACTAAAGTCGTTCATTTCTTAATGTAACTTGCAAAAATTATTTAGCCATTTTCCCCCCTTGAACATAATCACTCATCAGACAAAACAAGTCACTCTGCCTCTGTCATGGATGGACTCAAACCACTGACAGGCCTCTTTCTAATCTGCCTGAACACCCTCCCGTTATCAACGTGGCTGATGCTCTGCATCCTCCGTCCGACTCCATTTTCACAACGCAGAGGGCCGGAGGTGACTGGACAAAAGGCTGTTTACCCTTATTTGTTTAACTCAGTCACAGCAAACACTCTTTGTTTTTTTGAGGATTACAGCAAGCTATCCATGAATTGAAGATTTAAAACTCTTTAAAAGGCTTTAGTACCTGATTATGTGATAGGCATGTTTTTTATGCCAAACCTGCCCGAGCTGATTATCCCAGTTTACACTGGTGCCAGACTGATTTTTCTTCCCTTCCAGCTGTTTGTTGCAGGCAGGTTTGCAAGCTATCTTTAGAATATACGGAGTTAATTGGTAAGGCTTTATTGGAGGGATTGAAAAAACAAGCGGCAGGCCGAAGCATGGCCCCTCCCTTTGGCTTTCATCAGCAATTATATAATCCCCAGCCAGACTCAACGGTCATATTTCTCTCTTTCTAAAAAAATCAGGTTTAAAATATCTGCCAAGTCTAGCTCCCAACTGATACGCCTTCATAGGGAAAGAAATACAGATTTAGTTTGTTCATCAGAGGTCTGATAATGTTTTTTAAGCCAGGACCCCGTAACTCTGAAAGAGAGACGGAAGCAGTGACCTCACTACATAGGCCTATTTGTAGAAATTAAGATTGCATTTAAACAGGCCTACAATAACGTGTAGGCCCGGCCTTCACCTTAGTTTCATAATATACGGAGCATATAAAAATAGCAAATCATGTGTTTTTTTATGTTAAACATACATGTGACACTTAATCTTTAACTTGTATCTTGCGTGGATGGATACCTAGTGCTACCTTACCTAGCTACTGGCAGTAGCCTTCATCAGTGGGGATGTAATTTCCCTAATAATATGTTGATTCTGGTAAGACAGAAATTTGGAGCACCCCTGCATTGGACTTTGAGGACCCGCCCTAAGGGTCTTGAACCCCTTGTGAAGATACCCTGGTTTAGATGACCTGAAAAGACTGAAAAGAATGAATTTACAAAAGGTGTAGCTGTTATTACATTTGAAGTAATAAAAATGTCCAAGCTAAATTCGGCTTTTTGTCCATCTACATATTTCAGTTAACACATCCTTTTGGTTTTTAGATCTGGTGAATCCTGTCTTCTGGTCCTAAATAGTGCTGTCACGGGTATTTTAGCATCATTCTACCTGAGTGCACATGAAGCCTCCCAGTTGACTTTGCTGAAATGAAAGCTGCTCTCTGTCCAGACAGTTTGTCAGCATAACAAACATTGTTCAGGACAAGGCATACAGAGAAGCAGAAGTTAATGCACTTTGTCGAGCACTGGCAGGCTTCTGCGCCAAGAGATATTAAACTCTGATGGAGGGGAAAGGCATTCCTCTTGTAATGCCATATTAAATTATTATTATTTTATTTGTAACAGGAAAGCCCATCAGGGCTTGTTGCTTCCAAGGTGCGCAGGAATTGTTTACTGGAGAGTATGCGGTTTTAGGGCCATCCAAAAAAGAGGTGGGTTTGAGGGGTAAGGGCGTTGAAAAAGAAGTCGAATCGTTGGCGTGACTTGGTAACTTGATGTAGCTACTGATTCAACAAGCTGAGTAATCACCCACTTTAAATAATGTTTTACCCATGTTCTGCTAGTGATAATAGGACATATATAATAACACAATAAACATTCTGATTCTACGGCCTTATCTCCACGGTAAGTTTCTTGGGGCACAGTCCACCGTCCTTCCATGTTTGCTCCGGGTGCTGCTATACTGCCGCAAAAACAATGAAAATGTGAATGAACAGTGGGTAATTGCCAACAGGGGTGCGGCCTCAAAGCCCGCTTGCTGTTTCTGTAGGTTATCAGGCCCAGAGAGGCTTGTGGTTTCGCCTCACTGGACAAGCATTGTGTTAAAAGATACCCTGGGCCAAAATGGTGACTGAGCGTGATATTCTCAACATTTGTGGTGCGACGGCCCCCTTTTTACGAGGAAGTCAGCTGCCAAAAAGTCTATAGTGTTTGCAAGGATACACTGTATTTATACACGGAAGAAATCCATTGCATTAAGGCTGTTCATGTCAGAGAATTAGACCCATGACCCCGGTTCATTATCATTGCTTTGTTAAGCATTGGCTGGACTCTAGTCGCAATTAGTTTTGAGTAATTCTGTTACAAAGATATAAAGCCGAGCAAGAGAATGGGTTTGAAAATGACGCTTTGGCTCGCTAGACCCCTCCCCCCTTTGTTACTATCACTAAATCTGTCAATCTTGTACCGTTGTCGCACAGCACTGTACACTTAGCTTACCGATGAAGCCAGATTTACCACAAACCCTGGTCATATTTTATGTTTTGGATTGTGACCTTGTATTCCATGATGCAGTAATACTGACATCGTTGGTTTGGGGTTAGGGCGACGGGACCAAAGACAATGTAAATAAGACTATTTCCTTACTAATAAAAAACAATTCGTCTGATAGCTTCGGACAACAAGACAGATGTTGATCTATGGTTCTTGTGCGTATCTTTTTCAAACTGTAGGTTCCTTTTCACGTTACCAGGAGAAACATAATAATCTAAAAGGCATCTTCTGAGATCACCAATGTTGGCTGGGCATGGTGGAGATAAGCTTTTCCTCGTCCATAGGCACGACGGGAAACTTGCTTTAGCTTACATCCTCATTAGCGTCCAAGAACACAGTGGGGACATATATACCCGCGTGGATTTGGTCAGACGTTGCTCTTCCTTGTATGCATAACTTGTAACCCCAAAAAATATGTATATAAATGCTGCTGGCCTTGGAAAAGTAATGCTGGTTCCTTTTTTTTTTTTTATCTTCGTGAGCGTAAGCTAGGATGCCGGACATGGCTGAGTTGTGGCTTAACGTAAAGCCGTAAATAAACACGCTGTTTAATTAATTCCCACACTTTTGCTCTTTATTTCAAGTTGTGATAGAGAGGGTGAAGACTTGGAAAGAGAGCTTTCAATTTGAAATGCAGTTTGGCTTGACCATGATAAAAAACAGCAAGAAGGAATTTGTAACCATAGATTCACAGAAATGACCAGCTATGGCGTGCCAAAAGCGAACTAAAAACCTCCTTTTGGTGTTCTCTCAAAGTTAAACCAGCAGGCTATGGCCCCACTGCACGGCGGTCCACGGGCATTGTGGACTGTTGGAGTGCTGCTTCCAAAGCTGTGACTCGGCGCTCGAGATGTACTGTGCACCTGCCAAGACAAGCAAGGCGCCGCTCTGTGCGTTGCACAGCGCCACACAGATATTCCAGGAGACCTAAGGTTAAGTACGCAGCGGCACAAAGTGGACAAGGCACAGATGCGAAGGACAGACAGCACGCCAGACAGACAAAAACCAAAAGGGAGCACAGCACAAACAGTACATCCCAAAAAACATTTACTCACAGGCTAATGTGTAAGAAAAAATAGAATAGAACTTTTTTTTGGGTTCTTGGTCAAAAGCATGGCAGGATAATATCCTGAGATTTAATAAACGAATGGCTTTTTTTTTCTCGTTGCGAGTGTTACATGAGAAGATTGTAACAACACACACATATGCTCATTTTTCCCCCCAGTAAAAAATGACATTACAGCAAGCAGGGTGGTAGGAACTTGCTTAGCAAAAGACGGGGAATCAGTTAGCACTAGCTCCACCCACCGAGATGCACACAAGAAATAGAAATATATCCCTGAACAAACAATTGCATTTATGTTCAGTTTTGTGTATGGATTAAACAAACAAGAAAAATGTTTAATCAGCTATGTTTTAAGTCTGTTACTTGTTAGTTTGGACATACCAGCCCTAAGCTCACAAAGTAATGAAAACTTAAAAAAAGCTGGGCACTTTTGGTAGAACCAAGGCAAACAGTCTTTACCTTTTCCATTCTTTATGGCAGTCTAGATAACTAGATGGTGGCTGAGGGTACATACTAGCAAACATCAGCAACTTCTCAACTAATTAGTTAAGTCGTACTGTTACTGTAAGGGGATCCCACTTTAGATTCAAGTTGCTAGCGCTTACTGTTTGCCAAGGACAAATAATTCATCCACCTTAAGTGTCTTCGTTTTCCTCCCACAGAGACCTTTTAACTGGAACATCGTCATTCATCCTTCAGTATGCATGCCAGTGTACTTTTTTAAACCTTCATTTTAATTGGATGTTCTTAAACCCTAACTCTGAAATCAGAGTTCAAGTGCTCAAAGCAGTGCAAACCTTTATTGAAAGGGAGGAAATTCATGTAACCAGTCTTTGTTCTAAAATCTATCTCTTAGTCAAAGAAAATACGTGGAGGTCTAATGCAGACGTCTGTTCATCCTCGAGTTGCCAACATGGGAGAGTGTGATCCTTTAAGATCGACCGATGTACTTATTTACCCTTCTCTCCAAAAAGAAAAACTTAGCAGCAAGAGAATGAACTAAGTGTTTTTGTGTGGTAGACCCAAGTGGCACTCCTGCTCCCCAGGCATCTCCACTCTACTACTGTACATTTGTGCTGCATCTCACCATAAAGGACGGCACATGCACGTCCAGAGAAAGGAAGCAAGCATATAACCGTTTAGTGTGGTCTCTTCTTGCGTGGCTTTCGCCATCGCTCATTGTCATTAAATCTATGAAAAGTTTATTTTACCATCAAGATCCAATTCGTCCAAAAGCTTGTCACTTCATCACTGTTCTACTGTTCTGCTCAGGCTAAAATGGGCTTCTCTTTCTTTGCAGGAAGTCATCCGGAAAAAACTCCAGGCGAGGCCAACACGGGGGGCGAAATTACCGAATGTAGGAAAAGAAGCAATTGAAAATGCCCAGACGACTGTTGGAAAGTAGAAGGGAGTGGCCCTTACCTGGTTATACCCCTGTGGAATGGGTCATGTAGAAACAAAACAAAAATATGCTAACAAAGTCCCAAAGCTCTTCAAACATGATTGATAACCTGAGAGTTATACGTGGTGTTTAAGGGTTTGTGTGAGGGATCTTGTGATTATTTTATACACTGCAACCATTCCATATCGGGAAAAATTCTTTGTAATAATGCAATGTAAAGACTAGTAGCTGCTGAGGGACACGAACAAGAGCTAGTATTATCCTCCATGTGTGAGCTGCCACTCCCTGGCTCAGGAAAGGTGGGAACGGATCTGGCTTCATCCCATCAGTGGCGACAGGCTTGTTTGAGAATAGAGCGATCCCTCCTGTCCGTGAACTTTGCGTGCGGTAAATCCTTCAGTCAGAGAGCATCAGATTCTTATTCAAAGTGCCAATTGTGGCATAAGTCAGTGGAATAAGATTCAAATCCAGCAACAATCAGGCAAATAGCTTTGTCGTGGCCCAATCCTGTATTTTTGTCAACAATCCCTAACCGGTGATCAACATTTGAGTCTAATTTGGAGGCATGTTTTCCATTTAAGGGAAGTCATGCAAGTTTAGTACACAGGGCAAGTCAACAAGCGCTCTAAAGAAATTTTTTGTTCCTAGAACTAACAATATGTTCCCAAATATGTCAAACACTTACAATTGAAGCAAGAGAGAGACCTAAGAATAGCCACGTAAGGGAGAAGTTAAAACGATGATCACCTCTCGCTTTATATTTTTGGTCTTTTATTCGGGAGCGAGAATTTGCCACTTCAGTTACGCTTGGACTGCATTATTGTCACCCTCATGGCGGAGGGTTCAACAAAACTCCAAGCATTCTGTTGCAAAGTCCACAGGGCGTGGTCACATGTCAGATTAGATTTTTGGTAATATTGCCAAACCAAATGACAAGTCTTCCTGGAGATATATGAGATACGGCACAATCAAACAGTCCACAAAACACACATAAAAACACCCACAGTGTAAATGAGAGTTGTGATAATGTGAGTAAGGGTCAACCACACACACACACACACACACACACACTTTTCATTTAAAGCCATTCTGAGCAAGTCCTGCAGAGACTGACAGTCCACGGCTGTTTGTTTCAAGCCTCCATGCGAGTTACAGTAGTTATAATTGGGTTACAGACAACAAAACACAGCATTCATCTCTGCCTCCTCTGCCTGTATAGTATTCAAAACAGTACTCCCATTATGTTAACCTATGCATACCTACATTCATTGTACATGACTGGTTTTCAGATCTAAAAAACTGTATTAAGATCCTTCCACGTATAAAATGGTGCTATTTTGTAGTTTGTTACTTGCTCAAGACGACGGCTGATACAGACAGATGGCAGCTTACTTGGAGGTCTTCCCTTTTGCACAGCCTTGGGGCCAACCATTTTAATAGGTTTTTATTTGTAAGCTGTGTTAATAAGGTAGTAGTGTAAGCGAGTAAATGTCATCTTGAAATCTGTGTAAATGCATGGAGAACCAAAAAAAAGAGAATATCATGTTGTGGTCCCAAGAAGGCAAAATGCTATTTTTTCTACTGTTTTTGAATTATTTCTCAATATAGCTCCCTATGGCAAATACTTGACAACAAGTACTGTGAACTGTGATCTTCCCAATGTTTATTCAGCTGGTTAAACAGTCATGGTTGTGCTTTTGTCCTCTGAGATGTGTGTGTTTCCACGCGCCTCATGGAAAGCCAAGGTATTGATTATTAAAAACACTTAACGCGAGACTACACCACCTTTCGCTGAACAGCGGCCATGTGGCTACAAGTGGTAATTACAGATATGGCATGAACATTTGGCCTCATTCCAAGATTTTCTTGAGTCAGTACAACATTATTTTTTTCATCAGACCACTAAAATGGGAGTGTTAGTGTAACAGGAGCACAGTAGACAAACAACAACACTATCAGCAAATGTTACTCATAATGTCACAACAGTGTTAGCTTGAAAGGAATAGTTCGACATTTTGTGAAAATTCCCTTCTTCTGAGAAGATCAAAACCCTCTTGTGTTTCTTCATATGTAAGTACAATACAAAGTCTTCAGCCGGGCCGGTTAGCTAGCTTTGCACAAAGTGAAACAGAGGAATCACCTGGCCTGCCTTTGTGCAAACGTCAACCACAGCGCCTACCGGCACCACTAAAGCTCACCAACTAACACACAAGAAGGGACCCTACATGGGGTCAGTTTTTTTTTTTTTTCAACGATTAAAAACAACAGGATGTGTGTATTTACATGCAAGTTTGTAGGAAGTGCTAGTTTGGCAAGTTAGCCAAAGTTAAGAGTTTCCCATTGCCAGTATCATGACTGCTAAGCCACTGGCTCCGGCTGTAGTTGACTATTTTGCCTACATATATGAGGTGGGTTGTTTATCATGTCATTGTCTCGCCGGGCAGCAATGTAAATAAGCTTATTTCCCATCAATGTTCAAACCGTTGCTTTTAATTGCCACACACGCTGCCAGCTGATATTAGCCTGCATAGCACTGGTCATACCAGACCATTAGGCTATAGTGGCCAAATGAAATTTGCCACTCTGTGAATTGAGCCACCGGTGCAATTTGTTGCTTATTCAATATGTTTAGAGGAAGAATGTGTTATCCTCAGAACGTTACAGCTCTCCACTGTAGGAATAAGCGGGCCGAGTTTAATTTACTTTTATCTACGGTAGAAGCTCTCTGAATTCAACTGATTAAATTAAAAAAGTTGTCATCTGTACGATCATAATGTTTATGCAGCCTCCTTTGGTGTCTATTCCTTACAACAATAGTACCAGTCGGCCGCCTGGCTGAAATAAAAATACAGCTGGTTGAAAGAAAAACTAGGGTGGTTCCCCCAGATTTTCAGATGTACAGTGACAAACCCAAGAGATCAAGTGTCACCCACTGCATCTGGACCCTGAAAAAACAGCTTATAATGTAGTGCCAAGCACGAAGTGAGACAGACATAAGTCCCTTCTTGTATCAGTTCCTTTTTTTTTAAGAAAGCTGCAAGCAACCAACTTTAAAAATCTGTTTTGTTACTATAAGCACTTCAAACACTCGTCAATTGTGTGAAATAAAATCAATAAAGTCTAAAATGTGGGAGTGAGAGCCGTCACCAATCTGGGGAGGTGTTTAATGAGAAACGAGTCATTTCATAGAAGTCCACAAGAACTGTTGATTTACAGCGCTTGTTATTCTGTGCTCGATTGCCCCTTCTGTATGAAAATATATGACAAATTGATTCACCCATTCCGCTGAATACCACTTGTCAACATCATGGAAATGGCTGAAGGAGTTTTCTTCATGTCATCATACACACAAACAATACAGTTTTTGACTTGAATTTTACCATGACCCCTATAATGCAACCCTTTGCTATTGACACTGTAATTTAACCTCAGGTGCAGTCCCATTCTTCTTCATCCATCTTTGAGGACGATTACACATTGATTGGGGTCCAACCTGTGGTGAATTTCACGGAATTGGACATGATTAGTAAATTTATATATAAAGGTCTCACAGCTGACCTACAGAGCTTTAGAGACAGGGTTTTGCAAGGATACACCAAAATGCATGCAATGAAGAAAAGAGCACAATGGGGCCCTAATTCTTAAATGGAAAAAACCATGTCTCCCTCCTTGAGCGGTTGCACGGCCCAAGCCTGAGCATCCGTGGAGAGACGCTCTCATTAAGAGAGCGTTTTTAAGAATCTGATGGTCAAAGCCTCTCCTCGTAAGAGACTTGTTGAAAAGCCTCTTGGATTGCAACAAACACTGTGCAAAACTTTTGCGTCTCCACAAAAACTCAGGTTAATTGCTGGCTAGTGCTTTTCAACAAAGTACTGAATGAATAACTGCCATTTTTTTTTTCTTTTTCTTTCTTTTTTAAAAATTCTCAAAATGTTCCAAATCATGTTGCCTTTGTCATTACGGGTGGATAAAGTGATAACTATAAGATTGTAGCATGAGGTTGGCACATCAAAAAACTGTAAAGGGGTTGAGTACTTTTCCTAAATGCACTGCAACTCAATAAACACCTGAGGAAGCATTCATCCGGACAGATAGGTCTTCCTGTGCAACCTCAGCCGGTAAAACTCTATTCCAGCTTTTGTGAGGAAACCCTGTGGATTTCGACACATCAACACAGCAGATGATTGCAAAGCACGGTTTGTTCTCTCTTGAGCATGTACAACCTTTTAAAGGCATTGTGCCTATAGAATAAGCGTAGTCAAGCTGAACTCTGAGCGTTTGTGCAGTATAAACTGCAGTGGTTGCTGCAATGACAAAGTGATCTCCCTAAGAGGTGCGGGGTCTGTCAAGCAACCACCGGTGGCGTGGTGCTCCCTGAGGCCATGGCTGCATGTTCCTCTTCGGAGGATGGCTTGCAGTGACAGCACACGCTATAACTTACTCTCTGTCACACCTTTAAAACTGATGCTGTGGGACAACAATCAAACGATGATATATTGGCTCTGGCCTGCGCACAGCAGGCCGGCGGGATCAGAATGTGACGAGCAGGGAGGGTTGTGCGAGGTCCAGGTATCTGGCCATCTGGAGTTATTTCATGTCATCATGACAGATACTGCATCATTATCTCTTCCTAATGGTCCAATGGAGGCTGCAAGCTTGCAAGATTTAGAGTTTCAAAGAAATCAGGGAGAAAATGGTGTGTTGCAGAGGGTCTGGGCAGTGGCGGGGTAACGAGCCATCATAAATATAACCAATTATCCAAGTGTAACATGGATTGCGCTGTTATCATCTAGGGTGGTATAATTTAAAACACAAAGTCAGGTTGGTCTTAGAAACTCCTGTTATCTTTTTTGGGCTAATTTTGGATTACATGGTGACTCAAGGAGCACACAAAGCTGTTTGAATTACTCAAGGAACCAGGCATGGTTCTGAAAACGAAAACAATCCGTTTTCCCATTGATCTGCGTTGCACTCGGGATCCATTGCATTCTAAGGGACCACGGATTTTGGACTGAGCCCTGGAAAACACATCTCTCCACCTCTTTAGGTGCCCTTCTTAAAACCAAAACACAATTGTCTTTTGATAACCTTGTGGCCCTGTTTAACCTACACTCACCAATTTTACTACTTATTTCACTGGGTGCTTTTACAGGAAAAGCGGTGAAGTGTTTCTCAGTCTTCAACCATTCAATTCCCCCCCCCCCAGCACCCCAAATACGCCCACAGGATTTCACTGCTAGGTTTTAATTTTTACCTCCGCTGTTGTCAACTCAGCCATTCGTTGTCTCTAATCCCAAATTCTCTATCTAGGCTAGCTCCAGCTTGGCTATTGAGAGTGATACGTGCACAAATTTACAAGTAGCCTATTTTGTCACATTTTAGTGTTAAACTGAGCCGAGGAAAGACTGGTAAAGGAAATGGAGACACTGGAGTCCAACAAGTGAGCCTGTGAGCCTTGCACTACACCACGGGAATGTTCTGCAGTTAGATTTACGACATGTGTAAAAAAAAAAAAAAAAGTGTATTCTTAACCCATTGTCGGAGACTTCTCCTTCTTATCCTCAATTTTCAGCGCTACAGGGAAATGTCCACTGAGGCTTGATATGCAGGTTGGGCTCAGCTGTGTGGCTTTAAGAACCCATGATGTCAGAGCCTATTTAATCCCTTGGAGAGACTCTCATCAGCGGCATTGTTCCAGGAACCATGGTCTGTTTCTCTGAGGCAACACAAAAAACCTGCCCAAAATGTGGTCCCCACTCCCCCTCCTTTGCACCCACATCCTCTAGCTGAATGCCAGCATGCCGCCTCTGGCACAACCAGTCTCGGCAGCACAAATAAATCCAGATACAAAATCCTCATGTATGGACACCAGTGCCACATTTCCCTGGCAACCGACCGAGCCCCCCCCTATGCTCGACGGAGAGCTGTTTGGTTTTTCTTTCATCTTAATAGTTTCTATTAGAAGAAGCCGAGTGTCTGTGATGAAAGCAGCGTTGTTTACTACAGGGCGAGGAATTATGTGTGTTGCCCCCGGCAGGAATTATAAACATTGCTGCTACTGATTTCATAGGCCCAACTTCTTATGCCTCTTTATGCAAAAGCTGTAGGTGTGCATTGAAATACAGCACCGGCCACGACAGGTGATTGATGCCAAGAGCTGACAGAGCGATGAAACCAACTACTCTGCAGTTGAGTTCAAATTTAAACACATGAGGTTCGGTATCAAAATCTGGACGCAATTACGTCGCATACAGACCAAGACCTAATGTAAATCAGCGACAGCACGTCGTGTTGAGTAAACTTTACTGGCATCGGTTAAAGCAAGTTTTACGAGCTTGTCGTGGAAACATAAAGATTAGTAATAATCGTTCAGGATACCCAGGAACTCACATCTGGTTCTCATTAAGACCATTTGACTCTTGGTTGTCGCTAAAGTTCTTGTTAGAGAATTAATGGTAATGATTCTTAGATTCAGACCAGGGAGACAAAATTCCGTACCAGTATAAAGACCTTCAACCACAGCCAAGTTGCATTGAATACTTCACAGTGAGGTTCAGAGAAGCTGTTGGGGCCCAGAACGCTTTGGATCAGGTGGCATTAATACAGCCTATAACAGAGAAATCGGAGAATAGGAAGGAGAGATTATCACAAAGAGAGAGAGACAGGAGTGGAGAAAGGTTACAACAACAGAGATGAAGCTCACAAGTTCAAGGTTGGTGCTTCTGCTGGAACGGCCTATTCCCCTGTGGACAAGTTCAGGTCCTTCAGTAGAATGTACTCGCCCTGCCAACAAAATACTTACAAAATAAAGGCTGACGCTCCAAGTAAACCCCTTCAGCTGAGTTCAATACTAGAAGTATTTTCACTTTCCGCGACCTCTGCCATCCCCTGCCTACGGCTCCTGTGTAGTTACTAAAGTAGAATTTAGAGTCGAGAAAGATATTTCAACATGAAAGTTCCTTGTGTTTTTTTTGCCATGTCTCCGTACTTTTATCGTAACTGATGAATTGTGTGTGTGCTTGTCGATCCAACGTCCAAGGATTGATCCAGAGTTGTGAATAAATACATTCTCCTTTAAATTAATATTTAGACATCTGGGGAATATAACGATAATGTTTTATATCACTTTCTTTTTGTGGAGTTAGATGAGAACGATTGTATACACATATCTAAATCAATCAGCTGTGTACCCTTAGCATGCAATAAAGACTAAATATATTGGCTGTCAAGGTAAGACAACACTGCCCTACCAGCACCTCGAAAGCTATATGAACACATCACTATACTTGTTTTGTGTAACTCCATACAAAAGCAGCGCTCACTAAAAAGAGTTACAAATTCTACCGCCCAACTTCCCTTCCCGAGCCACTCACACCTGTGACTGGGGTGTTCCCACGGCCAGTGTGGGGACATAATCTCTACCCTATAGTCCTGGGTCCCCCAGCCTCATCCCAGTAGTACGTGCCTGGGAACACACTCCTAGGGTGGCCCCAAGGAGATCCTTACTAGGTGGCCCGATCACCTCGTCTGGCCGTCTTTCCATGCAAAGGTGCCAAACGACATCTACTCTGAGGTCCTCTCAGATGACCGAGCTCTTCCCATCTCAAGAGAGACGCCAGCCCCCTCCAAAAAAAATCCATTTTGGCCCCCCGATTATGCGCCATACAGTCTAGTTTTTTTGTCCTGATACCAGCTTTCATGACCATAGCTGAGAGCATAGGGGTAATTTAACAGTGGGATGGCAACAAAACTGGCTGTCACCCCCTTCAAATATTAATCATAATTTCCTTTACATAAATAAAAAGACATTTTCACATGACTGATGCAAAAGGCAAAATTTGTTGCAGAAAAATCCACCAAATGCAGAAATAAAGGTTTGAGATGCCAAAAACTGTCAGTTTATTTAAAAGTGAAGCAGAGCTCATCTCCCCCCAAGCTTGCCAATGTTGAAGCCAACTAAAAAGTAACGCACTTTGGTGAGGGTAGGGAATGAAAATTGACTGGTTATTGAGAGCTTTGCCTTGTGGCTCAGCTCGTTTTTCGTCATAGGTCCTGTTGGTCGTAATAATGCCTTGTCCCCTCAATCTATAAACCTGTTGGATCCTAGTGGTTCACTTGGTGGTAGGACCTTTACCCAGAGGTGTGTGCCATTAGGGCCAGCAAGGCCCTTCTTCTGGCAGAGATTTTCAGCATCAGCATATTATATTTATAATTATAGCCTAAGTATGTATTTTCTAAAGACTATATATATATACTATATATTTATTAATTTCAATGCATTTTACCAAAGCCGTTCCAAGTCAATACCATATTTCATCATATCTCATACCCGAGCTCGGTTGTGCTGCTCATTCAGGCATGGCATCTCATAAGATTACAGCTTTTATGCCAATCAGATTTCTTCCCTGTGCTCTCCGTCCTGTGAAAAGTTCTACCTGAGGACTTGTCGATCTCATATTCTTTAGCAATCAAATTTCGTTTTCTCCCCTTTTGGGCGTGTTCATTGACAGAGGGGGCCTTCTGAACTTAAGGCCACCTACGTTCGCATTTTTCGGACCAGTTAGTAACTGAAGCATACTAGCTAGAATCAACATAACCGTAGCACGCGTACATGTCCAGTTCGTTTAGAGTTTTAATGTAACCTAACAGTTATAGACAGAAGGAGGATGACCCGTTTTCTTCAAATGATGGGCAGACTTGGTAAGTTTATATGCATATTTTCGCCATTTTAGGTTTAAATTATTTTACTGAACGCTAGCTAGCTATCTGTTGCTTTAGCTCGTTGATGCTGGTGTTAAGCTCAAGTGTGTTGTGTGAATGTGGGTGTGTGGGGTGTGTGTTTTGTGGTGTGTTGTGTGTGTGTGTGTGTTGAGCCCATACATTGTACTATATATTGTTAAGGTACTTACGGCTATGGTTGAGCCCCAGACGCCTGCTGAAATTATTATTTTTTTTTGTGTTGCTTTGGGTCGTTTGTGTGAGTAAATGTGACCGGATTGTGGGTTTGTGTTTTTTGGTTCTTATCACAATTAATTTGGTACTAAAGGGATGCAGCATGATGGTCATAGGCCCCTCCATAAAGAAAGTGAAAGCGCGTGGAAAGGATGGATTCAGTGGTTTTTTCTTCTGGTGTTGGTTTTAAAATGCCTACTTACATTTTAATATATATTATATACTTATCATTTTTTTTTTCCCCCAAGTAAAATTATAATGTTCCCTGTAGGAAAGAGACATCTTTGTTTGTTTTATGATGCGAATTGTTTAAAACATTGATAACTATGGTTTGTAAAATTTGCAAAATAAAGACGAGAGAGAGCGGAGTGAGAGAGATGAGAGAGAGAGAGAGACCACCCGAGGAGAGAGAGAGAGAAAGTGAATGCTTCAGTCAACGCGCGTAATCTGGTCTCATGGGGAATGTATAGGTGCGACTCTTGCCAGTGTGACCTAACAGGAGACAATGACTGCAATTGTTCTTTTTATTTTAATATTGTTTTAATGAGGAGACTGACTCTAGCAGAAAAATTACATACTGGTCTGTTAAAGCGGATGTAGTCCAATAGGACATACCAACGTTGTACTTCCGGGAAGTAGCTCAGTGTCTTCATAGGCGATGGCCCCGATTAACTTGGGCTTTCTTTGTGTTAGCGTTGCTGGAGCGCCGTTTTTTACGCGACGCGCCTCACATTTTTAGGAGCTGGTTGCAAAAAACTCAAAACTCGGAATTAGAGAAAACACCCGACGTCATTGCAGTTTTTCCTTATTGTCCACTTGGGGTGAAACGAGAAGTGGGGTCTCCTGCGTACTGTCGGTGCGTCATTAATAAAATAAAATGCTTCAAGCTGATCTTATTGCGCCCCCCGCTTCTTTAAAATTTGCCTTCAAACAAAAAAGGCCCAGTGGGGTAAACCTCGCCCAAGAGGTGCTTGTCTGTCATCACGTTTTGTCGTGAGAAAAAAGTCTGGTGTCTTGCGTGCTTTCATAGTGCTTAACGGACCTTTTTAGTTGTGAGTCCTCATAGGATTGTCTTTCCCGCCATGTGACAGACCATTGCCGCTCATCTCAGAGACCAGAGACATTGACCCCTCCCCTACACGACCTCCCCTACACTTAACGTCAGCGTCAGAATCATCCGGCACCCCCCCCCCCCCCTGCTAAAGCGAGAGTGCTGGATGGCAACCTGTTCATTTCCGATGTGGAGTCGATTAGGAAAAGAACATATTATCTGCCCTTTGACCTCCTGTGAGCCATCTTGAAAAACCTCTAACTGTGTGTGGTTGGAAATACAAGCCCTCCATGTGTCCCAGTATTATCCATTTGAATATCATCACGTCCTAAGCAGGACAAAATAGAGTATTCACTCATCTTCGGACAGAAAACAGCTTCAAAATTACAGTTGTGAATTTGGCCGTGATGATGGATGCCCCCCGCAGGATACATGACAATAAATACATTTAACAGTTGTAGTTGTAAGCAAAATCCTCGGAATATATAAGAGTCGAGAGCTTTGGTCCAACACTCATAGTGAGAAAAACCTAAACATTGTAAAGTAGATACCTGATTCGTTACTCTTCCTGTACACTCTGGTGCTGTTCTGAGCTGAAGCAGCCCCACTTGGCACTGTAGCCATGCAGGCTCCCGACGAGATAGGAAGACGAGCTACGCGGGCGCGCAACGGAAGCAGCAAAAACGGACTCGTTTCCTGGGGGATGAGTCCATGACCCTGAAGCGGCTGGGGTTACCCTCTCGTACAACGAAACCTCTGCTCGACACCAAAGCGAGGGATGAAGACGGACAGGCCAGAAAATCCTGAATTGTCTCAGTAAGTTTTGTATCACAGGTAGTTGATGACTTTTCGAAGATTTTTTTTTAAGCCTGTTCAAATGTAACATACGGTTATTAATGGGCTATTAAAGCAGTTTTTACTCTTCTTATAGGAACAGTTTTAGTTGCAAGTTCTGGTATACCCAGACTACCCAGGACAGCTGTCGGATATAGAAGTTGTCAAGTTATCTTTCTTTTGTTATTTTGGTAACCCAACCCCTGTATTTGGCTAAAGTTACCCCACTATTGGGCTCCTTTATTGAACTTACCCACATAACGTATTGGCTAGTCTCAGTTTGTAGCCATTTGAACTCTGCCAACAACGGTCGAGCATCATAACTATTTATTGTATGAGGAGTTCTTTCCACAAACGACCACCGACTCACCGTATAGTTCAACAACAACAAAGAGGAATTTGTCAATCTGTGAAATGACATTTGACCCCTTTCAATTGAGTCACCGTCCCGTGTTCTACTGTGGAGTCAATATTTCATACACGTCTATGAACAACTTTTACGGGCAAGTCATGGAAAAACCGGGGGGGAAATACTATTAGATATAAAGGTCAAATGATCACCCAAAGCCTATAAAAGTTTATTGAATCACAGTGGGAAGGAATGATGATATATCTGTGCACTCTCTCACGTTTGGCGCGATGTGTAAAGGGTTATCTGGCGGTTTTGCGTCTCCTGGGGTCATAACATGGGGATTATCTCTGCGGTAATGGGGAACAGGCAGCCATTTTGACGAGGAGAACAAAGCCACCTGGGCAAAACCGGGGGGGAAAAGTAAAACGTATAAAGGAAAACGGGCCCAGTGATATAAATAAAACGGGGAGGGAAACATACAGGATTCTCCTTCCATTTGGGGTTCCTGTGGCTGGATAAAGCGTAAAGCAGATACCCAACACCTGTGCTGCAAGTGAAAAGATAATCTTTAGAAAAGCTGTTGCAAATTTACTGCAACTGTGACGATCAGAGTCGGTCTGGTCAACGGACCATGTGTGGAGTCTACGTGCAATACAGATCAATGCTGTGTTTCAGGGACTGGGCTGAAAGGACACGGTTTCGTGGGCTGAACCCGAACCGCCTTCACCGGAGCTTTCCTCTGCTTCGCAGACGAAGCTGAGCTACACTCCTGCGAGCACAGTTTGACCATTGGTCGCAGAACACACTGACAATGGGCCATCAGTATCGGCAACCCATGCGTCTTAACCCTTGTGTTGTCTCACCGTGACCATGAACTCGATGATCCTTTCTGGTCAATTGAAAATGGAAATTCTTAGGCGCTTTTTTGACGTTTGTTTTTAATGCTTTTTTAAACATGTTTTGTCACTTTTACCCCCTGCTTCTGTCGTTTTTCAGATGCAGTCAATCATTCTACCATAATCCAATTTATATACACATATACCTAATTTTAAGATAGTAAAAAAGCAGAAATATGAAATTCTTTGACTAATATGTGAGGGATAGCACAGACTGGTTCCATTGTCAAATTGAGTTCCGGGTACAGTTTTACAACCATTAAAACACTTTTCGTTAAATTACTTAATTGAAATTAAAAACAACAAAATCACTGACTGAAAGGCAGGTCATTAATTTTACATGCAAAGAATGCCCTCCTTGCGAATTTTGCTTATGTTTGGGGTGATTTGGGTTGAAAGTAAAACCACATTTCTGATATAGAAGTGTTGAAAAAAAAAAAAACAGGAAGATTTGCCATAAGTACTCAACCACAGGGTTACGCCACAAAAAAGTGTGTAATGAGCACATGTGCTCCTCAGATGTCACCATGGCCAGGGCTTTTGGAAGTCCTTCGAGCCTTTGTTGTGTTCATAGAGCTTTAAGTCAGTGAATTATTAAAAACAGGATGACACAAAGTATTGCATTTGCTCGAGAATTTAAACCTACCATTGAAAGTGTTCCAGTATTTATTTGTAGGTTTAAGCTTTGTATAATTTTGATTCCACCGCTCCACCATATCTTATCAACATATACAGTGTGTGTGTATATATATAAAATATCATATGGTACCGTTTCAGATTGCTGTCGGCACGTCAAAAGTGGACCTAGAATAGTAGACAATAATATATAACCAAATTACGTGTAAGCAAAAGTTTAATAGGCATTTGCAAATTCATAGTTTTTACCACAACCCAAACATTTCCCTTGTTCCGCATGTTTTTGCAATGATGCCAACTCGGCAAATCCCTGTACCAAAAAAAATGTTCCAACGCGGAAATCGAAAACATGAATTTGAATACTTGAACCAATACACTGAATTCTGATATCCAATGTTCATATTTACTCTAAACAAGAAAGTTTCTTACGTGATTTATCCTTTCCTAGTGCGGTGCGGTTGTGGTATGATAGGAAGAGTGTACCGGCCCCTGCTGGGTAGAATAGTGATGGAGTCCTGCCCTGAATGTGCTGTAAAAATGTCCATTATCTGTATGTGTATACATTTGTTATTTTTTTTTAAATGTAGAACAATGAGTACATAAACATGTTAAACCAAATAAAGTTTATTTAAAGTCTATTTTGGTCATCAATTACAGTTTTGATTTTGCTGATGTGAATTTATAACAAGTTAATAAAACTGTGACTAACCACAAGTGATTTTTAAATACCTTTCAAGCCAAAGGAGGCGTGTCGATGAAAACAGCATACTGACAGAGGAGATACCAATGATCTATCCAAACGCCCCATTCACATTGCTAGGCCACACATTTTCTCACTGCCTAGAAGGGGTAAAATTAGTGTGGAAAACAATAATTCTCAGTTAATCAAAAACAGAAGATAATCTGCAATAATTTGATAAGGAAGTTACTAATTTTTCTACAAAAATGCAAAAACAAAGTGCTGGTTATTTCTTCTCAACTGTAAAGATTTCCACTTAAGACATTTGTAGAAAGATATTAAGATGAATAGTTGGTGTTAGCTGGGAAACACCCTGACGAATTGCCGTCAATTTGAGATTTGCTCTGCAAAGTCAGTCCTTGGCCACAGAGCCGTTCCAAATTTTTCCAAATCGATGGCACCATCACAAACGCTTGAGGCGGGTTTTACCCACGATGAACAGCAAGCAGCTTTTTGTTTCCATACAAAACGATGACGACAAAGAGCAGCAACGTTGTGTCGCCTGCTACGTCAGCTGGATCATTGGTCTGATGGTTGACAGGAATTCAAAACTGTACCCAGAGGCGTTTGAGGGCGTCGTGGGTGACGGGTCGAACCGACCGTATTGGGAAAGGAGAAGAAAAGATGCTAATGAGAGGTGAGGCAAAGAAAGGAGGCTGTCTGGGCCCCAAACGCAGCATCGGGTTAAATAAAACTGGAGAGAAGACATGGAGAGAGGGGATAGTTGGGGGCGGTCAACGAGGCTACACATGTTTGGTATGATGAAGTGTATAAACATATTCAACTCTCTTCCTGGGAAAAGCAAGAATCTCGTAGGTGGCTGATGATTAATGAGCGAAATGGAAGCTACGGCCCTCCAGGCAATTAGCTAGCATAAAGACTGAAAATCTTGGGTAAAGTGTGTATTTTGGGTCAGTTTAAATCCCTAATTAACCTCTAATCAAGCTATTTAACATGAGCTATAAGCAAACAGTAGGTTGTATGTTAAATGCTACCAACTACCAGTTTAGCTACCTTGTTTAGCATAGAAACTGGAATGTGGGGTTAAACAGCAAAGCTCTCAGCAAGTTAGCAAAAGAGCATATTTCCCCCGAACAGATAACTTAAAACATTGATACAGATAACGGACAAAAACAATTAGTGCCAGCCTTATTGGAACTTACTTGTCTTGGAAGAACAATGAAACAACATCAGCTGCTTTTTATTGACGCCATTTCGACAGAGGCTATAGAATGACATGAAAACGTACTAAAAACATATTAGAGTTGAAGAAGCGGTAGCTTTCCCTGAACGCTATCAGCTTCTTCTTACTAGAGGCTCATTACTGCTACTTGCTGCGTTTGGACCAAAGCAAGCTTCTTCGTGGAGGCGCTTCTCTTGAACCACCTGTTTTGAGTACGAAAATCACCTGTTCATCTTGTTGACCTTTCTCTGGATCTGCGAAGTGCCGGGTTTTTCTCCTTACTCCTTAGCCCGGGCCTGAACCTCTGTTTTGCACATTCCCACTTCGTGTTCAAGAGCGGGCCCCGCCTGCACGCCGTTCGCCTTATGGGGCATTCAGACGTAGACTTGGCTGGAAAGATTGAAACAAAGCAAAAGCAAGTGTGACAACCTGGTAGGAAAAAAAAAAACAGGGGAAAATGGTGTTTTTGTGACGGAAATTGCTGACGTTGCTGGTCGGGGGAGCCCGCAGGCTGTGGTTTATTCTATGAAGGCTAAAAATTAAATCATTGGTCATGAACTGATGGAGCAGAGCCTGAAGAAGAAGGATTCCCAGCGCGAAAGAACAAAAAGACAGAAAGGGAATGGGGGAAAAACGTTGAAATGAGTGAAAGTGTGTGGTGTGTGTGGCTTATTGAGGTTTTTATCTCAGATGTGTCTGTGTGTGTCGAGGCAAGTTTTATAGATTAAGCGTTGATAATGGCTGATTGTAAGTACCAGCCCAGCCTAGGGCTGGCGAAGGGTTCAAGGCCCTCAGGTGAAGGTGTGCCTGGGCCCTGAGTCCAGCTGGTGGCGTCCAGAGAGAAACTGAAATCCATCCAGCAGAAAAGAAAACGCTGCACCGCTTTATGGTTGACAGTTGATGAGCTTTTCTCTGCATTGCAGGGAGCTTAGTTCCTGTCGTTGGTGTTAAAGACGTGTAGGGACCTTTTCCTCGGAACTTGATTCTATACGGCTCATTGTAGAACCTTAATAAAGAACGTTAGAAATAAAAAAAACAACCCTAGTAAACTAAAGAGTTAGCAGCAGCCATTTCTTTGTGACAATACAAATGAGCATCAACTAAGTATAAATGATTTTTATCAAACAGGCGGGAGCAAGTATCATAGATTAGACACACATTGTTAAATTCACATAGGACAGGCGATTTTATTTTCTCTTCACCCCGTTAGCGCGCCCCGTGCTAGAGTCATTCATTTACGATCCATCTCAATGCCAATCACACCAGCGCTTAATTGCGGACTATGAAATTCAAAACCTTCTAACTCGCCAGACTGCATTGTGTAGGATGCATCATGTCCTCTTCAGTGGATCATGAATATCAGCTGGGCCCGCTGAAGGTTTTATAAACAAGGTGCACCTGCGCTATCGGGAATTAAACCACGATATGGGGTGTGTGGGCCTCATGTGAACTCTCCCCCGCCCCCCGTATTTTAGAGGAAGCACATTATAGTATTTACGATACAATACTTCCAAGAAAATTGCTGTCCTTAAAGGGTTGGATTTATCCTAACTTTTTTTAATTAAGGCAACATTTAGATCAATTTCCAAAGTTTTTTTTTTTATCCTCTTTGTAGTCAACTTAAGGCATGGGTTCTAAACTTATGAGCAGCACTGCACATTTGGTTGTCTCCTCCACATCAGAGCTGCACTCAAATCATCCCCCGCTGGGATGTGTGGGCGTCCTTGGGTGCTGGGGTCGAACACAGCAAAAGGTAGGGACCGGGATTGGGTGCTGGGGAACTCCAGCACACGGTTGAGTCGGCAAGTCTCATCTTTTACTGTGCACGCAAACTGGGATAGAATGAATTTGATCTCTGGGCTGCGAATAAACAGAGAAAAAAAAATCGTTAATGCAGCTTGGAACCGTATGGTGACACGTCCATGATCAGATCAATGACTCGGGGCAGTCGTGGCCCCTAGGGTTTCCTTAATTTCGGCTTTTACTTTGTCGTTTATGCGAACCCAACAACAAAATCGAGGATTTAATTCAGGGGGGATACCGCAAAGTCAAATTAGGATTCATCCTCTAGGGAAGAGACACAAAAACAAGTTTGGGAAATGAGTACTCTTCGCTGTAATTAGCTAACCACGTATCGTACGTGCTGTATTTTTTTGACTACAGTATTTATCCACCTTTCTGCATCCTTGAGAACCAAAAACTAACGTTCCCTAACGTTCTCTAAACGTTCTGTGTTAGTGGGGAAGGTACTTTTCCGAGCTAGATAACATATTGAGACAGCTGTAACAAAACAAAGTGTTATCCAGAATAAGGTTTGATTACCATAATGATATGTATGCAAAAGTAGTTCCCAGAAATGATGTGTGATTAACTAACAGGAAGTATTCTCAGAAGTAA